>NC_037688.1:3883476-4036349 GCF_003255815.1 Theropithecus gelada
CCTGTCTTGTGCCAGTTTTCAAAGGGAATTTTTCCAGTTTTTGCCCACTCAGTATGATATTGGCTGTGGGTTTGTCATAAATAGCTCTTATATTTTGAGATACATTCCATCAATACCGAATTTATTGAGCGTTTTTAGCATGAGGGGCTGTTGAATGTTATCAAAGGCCTTTTCTGCATCTATTGAGATAACCATGTGGTTTTTGTCTTTGGTTCTGTTTATATGCTGGATTATGTTTATTGATTTGCGTATGTTGAACCAGCCTTGCATCCCAGGGATGAAGCCCACTTGATCATGGTGGATAAGCTTTTGGATGTGCTGCTGGATCCGGTTTGCCAGTATTTTATTGAGGATTTTTGCATCGATGTTCATCAGGGATATTGGTCTAAAATTCTCTTTTTTTGTTGTGTCTCTGCCAGGCTTTGGTATCAGGATGATGTTGGCCTCATAAAATGAGTTAGGGAGGATTCCCTCTTTTTCTATTGATTGAAATAGTTTCAGAAGGAATGGTACCAGCTCCTCCTTGTACCTCTGGTAGAATTCAGCAGTGAATCCATCCGGTCCTGGACTTTTTTTGGTTGGTAGGCTATTAATTATTGCCTCAATTTCAGAGCCTGTTATTGGTCTATTCAGGGATTCAGCTTCTTCCTGGTTTAGTCTTGAGAGAGTGTAAGTGTCCAGGAAATTATCCATTTCTTCTAGATTTTCTAGTTTATTTGCATAGTGGTGTTTATAGTATTCTCTGATGGTAGTTTGTATTTCTGTGGGGTCGGTGGTGATATCCCCTTTATCATTTTTTATTGCGTCAATTTGATTCTTCTCTCTTTTCTTCTTTATTAGTCTTGCTAGTGGTCTATCAATTTTGTTGATCTTTTCAAAAAACCGACTCCTGGATTCATTGATTTTTTGGAGGGCTTTTTGTGTCTCTATCTCCTTCAGTTCTGCTCTGATCTTAGTTATTTCTTGCCTTCTGCTAGCTTTTGAATGTGTTTGCTCTTTCTTCTCTAGTTCTTTTAATTGTGATGTTAGAGTGTCAATTTTAGATCTTTCCTGCTTTCTCTTGTGAGCATTTACTGGTATAAATTTCCCTCTACACACTGCTTTAAATGTGTCCCAGAGATTCTGGTATGTTGTATCTTTGTTCTCATTGGTTTCAAAGAACATCTTTATTTCTGCCTTCATTTCGTTGTGTACCCAGTAGTCATTCAGGAGCAGGTTATTCAGTTTCCATGTAGTTGAGCGGTTTTGATTGTGTTTCTTAGTCCTGAGTTCTAGTTTGTTTGTACTGTGGTCTGAGAGACAGTTTGTTATAATTTCTGTTCTTGTACATTTGCCGAGGAGTGCTTTACTTCTAATTATGTGGTCAATTTTGGAATAAGTGCGATGTGGTGCTGAGAAGAATGTATATTCTATTGATTTGTGGTGGAGAGTTCTATAGATGTCTATTAGGTCTGCTTGCTGCATAGATGAGTTCAATTCCTGGATATCCTTGTTAACTTTCTGTCTCGTTGATCTGTCTAATGTTAACAGTGGGGTGTTGAAGTCTCCCATTATTATTGTATGGGAGTCTAAGTCTCTTTGTAAGTCTCTAAGGACTTGCTTTATGAATCTGGGTGCTCCTGTATTGGGTGCATATATATTTAGGATAGTTAGCTCTTCCTGTTGAATTGATCCCATTACCATTATGTGATGGCCTTCGTTGTCTCTTTTGATCTTTGATGGTTTAAAGTCTGTTTTATCAGAGACTAGTATTGCAACCCCTGCTTTTTTCTGTTCTCCATTTGCTTGGTAGATCTTCCTCCATCCCTTTATTTTGAGCCTGTGTATGTCTCCGCATGTGAGATGGGTCTCCTGAATACAGCAGACTGATGGGTCTTGACTCTTTATCCAGTTTGCCAGTCTGTGTCTTTTAATTGGAGCATTTAGTCCATTTACATTTAAGGTTAAGATTGTTATGTGTGAACTTGATCCTGCCATTATGATATTAACTGGTTATTTTGCTCGTTAGTTGATGCAGTTTCTTCCTACCCTTGATGGTCTTTACATTTTGACATGTTTTTGCAATGGCTGGTACTGGTTGTTCCTTTCCATGTTTAGTGCTTCCTTCAGGATCTCTTGTAGGGCAGGCCTGGTGGTGACAAAATCTCTAAACATTTGCTTATCTGTAAAGGATTTTATTTCTCCTTCACTTATGAAACTTAGTTTGGCTGGATATGAAATTCTGGGTTTAAAATTCTTTTCTTTAAGAATATTGAATATTGGCCCCCACTCTCTTCTGGCTTGTAGAGTTTCTGCCGAGAGATCTGCTGTTAGCCTGATGGGCTTCCCTTTGTGGGTATCCCGACCTTTCTCTCTGGCTGCCCTTAAGATTTTTTCCTTCATTTCAACTTTTTTTTTCTTTAGATTTCTCTTCTCGTTTCATTTCATTCATTTGATCCTCAATCACTGATACTCTTTCTTCCAGTTGATCAAGTCGGTTACTGAAGCTTGTGCATTTGTCATATATTTCTCGTGTCATGGTTTTCATCTCTGTCCATTCGTTTATGGCCTTCTCTGCATTAATTATTCTAGTTTTCAATTCTTCCAGGGAAGCTGACCCCTGGGTTAGAGTGAATGTTCCCGCCAATGGACGTTTTAGCTCATTGAATGCTGACTATTACACATAGGAAATGAATAATATTTAGAGTTTTTATATTTAAAATAAAAATATTTTATATTTCAACAAATATGCTTTGAGCCTTTACAAATGATAGGTACTTTGATACTGACATTTGACTGTAAATTTAGTAAAACACAGACTTAAAATTGGGTATTCTCACAGATTATTACTCTTAATATGGAATTTAGGAACTCCTATGGAATCAAGTTAAAAAGATAATTATACAATTCTGGAAGTCATTTCTTGGTGTTTATATATAGCAAGAGTATTACATGTCGCAACTCTTGACATTGATTGGTGGTGCTTTGTCTTCTGCTTCTCATTTTCTATTCTTACTGGCTGCTGTCGCTCACATGATCAGATGCCAACCAATCTGTTTTGCATGGCAGTGGGCTTCCATGGTTGTAAGTATGACCCATTGTAACTACCTCAGAAAAGTCCTTGGTTTCTTTGACTCTTCTGTGTGTAGTAACCATGGTAGTTACATCTTGTCATTTCAAATGAAAATATAGCATGTTTTCACCTGTTGGTTTTATCTAGTAAATTAGTCATTTCACAGTTAGGACATAATTTAAACAGCTTCCTCCCTGGCATGCTTCTCTTTTTCCAAGTCCCCTTAGTCAGTGAAATAGTTTGGTTTTATACAGTTGTGGTTCACTCTTATCCAGTTGTCAGTAATTATTTCTAAGGATTGTTTATCTTAGATGTTGAAATAGAGAAGTTTTTTATGCCACATATTTTGGGATTATTGAGCCTAAAATTACAACCAAAACATCATGGCAATGATGTTCCCTTAAGTAAACTTTAAAATGCAAGGTTACCTTTTAGTTGATTTTTTGTAATGCCAACTACTTCGTTATTTTTAAGTTGAAAAAATTTTCAATACAGGTATAAGTTAATTGGAGATAAGCATAAATAATAGCTGCTTAAATGTTACTTAACAAGACATTTAAAAAATCTTTAAAAACTATTTGAAATAAGTTGTTTAAAAGTTATTTATTGACCTATTTATTCCAGAGATCTTCAGGGAAAGCAGAAGTTTATTTGACTTTTTTTGTCTTAAGTTTTACTACATTTCCTGGTAAAAAATTCATGGCCTCCAATAATGGGGCTTGGTGGGAGGTTAATGTTCACGTCCTATTTAACGTCAATATCCTCTTTACCAGCTGCCTGTAATTTTCTGCAGGAGGACAAAAAGAAAATGAAACTAAGTGATTTTTTGAACAAATGTAAAATTTGATTGGTGGTCTGAATATGCTCTCTACACTTAGAAGTTTTTTTACTTCTTAGCCCTAGTTTCATCAGCTGATTCTCAGGGCTACATATTATTTTACTGATCGTTATTTTAAAAGCCATAACTAGAGCAGATTTCCTCTTTCGGCCCAAGGACCCCTGTAATAAGAATTTAATTTTTATTTCTAATTATTTTCTGAGAATGTCAGTATACATTTAATTTTCAAAATCATTCTTAACCTGTGTTTTCTAAATGTTCTATGTATGTATGTTTATACATAATGACTAAAGGACAGCTTTCGGGCTGATATTTCCAGGAGAGAAAATAAATAGCAAATGTAATATGAAACAATTTTTAGAATAAGAAAATTTTAGATTTTGGACAGCTCATAAACTTAGTGAGTCAACAGTCACATAACCAGTATGGAAGTATTGACCTTCTACTATTTGCCAAGGAAAGGTGCTGATGCTAGGGAAGCATGATGAATTAAACATAGAGATTCCAGGCAAAAGGCTTGCAGCTTTTGCTTGAATATGCCTAATGAAGAACTCACCAGGCATGGTGGCTAAAGCCTGTAATGCCAGCACTTTGGGAGGCCAAGATGGGTGGATCACGAGGTGAGGAGTTCAAGACCAGCTTGGCCAACATGGCAAAACCCCATCTCTACTAAAAATACAAAAATTAGCCAGGCGCAATGGCATATGCCTGTAATCCCAGCTACTCCGAGACAGGAGAATTGCTTGAACCCAGGAGACAGAGGTTGTAGTGAGCCGAGATGGTGCCATTGCACTCCAGCCTGGGCAACAAGAGCGAGAGTCTGTCTCAAAAAAAAAAAGGGCGGGGGGGGAAAAGAAACTGAATACAGGCGGCATGGAGTCTGGCAACACAGGCAAATATATATAATAAATAGTTTACGGATAATACCTAACATCAGTTTCTCACTGTTGGCACTATTAACATTTTGGACTGGATAACTCTGTTACAGGGGGCTGTACTGTGCACTGTGGGATGTTCAGCAGCATCTCTGGCCTCTACCCACTAGATGCCAATATTTCCCTTACCCCCCAGCCCTCCCAGTCATGAAAACCAAACATGTCTCCAAACATGTCCAGATGTCCCCTGGGGCACAAAGTCACCACCAGTTGAGAACCACTGTGTTACAGAGTGTGTTTAGTGGGTTGTCCCTCATTTGTATCGCCTCAAATGATTTGGGACTCTGGTAAACCTGAGCCATTCACTTGCTTCAGAAGTAGCAGTCAAGGAGTTCAATTTGCAAAACAGTAAAAGTAAAATAATACCTGCTTCAAGGCTTTGTTAACACTTTCTGTTTTGAAGACAAGTTACTGGTTGGAAGGAGCTAATTATTTGAAAATTTTCTCTTCGACCAAGATAGAATCATGTCTCTGTCACTTCCAGCCATCACTGATCCTCTTCCTTTTGGAGCTGTATAGAATACTTTTGATTCTTCCACAAGGTGGCCCTGCAGATATTTGAATAAAGTTATTCTGTACTCCTAAAATTATTTTTATTTTTATATAATTTTGGCATTGGAAGGGATTTTATTCTTTTAGCACACTCTCTCTCTCTCCCCGCCGCCTCTCTTTTTTTCTTCAGACAGAGTCCCACTCTGAGTCCCATTCTGTCACCCAGGCTGGAGTGCAGTGATGTAATCTTGGCTCACTCCAACCTCTACCTCCCATGTTCAAATGATTATCCTGCCTCAGCCTCCCAACTGGCTGGGATTACAGGTGCCCACCATAATGCCCGGCTAATTTTGTATTTTTAGTAGAGATGGGGTTTCACCATTTTGAGCAGGCTACGTTTGAACTCTGACCTCAAGTGATCCACCTGCCTCGGTCTCCCAAAGTGCTGGGGTCATAGGCATGAGCCACTACGCCTGGCCCCTTTAGGTCTCTTTAAAAGTGTATGTGTGTTTGTTGGGTCTGTTTTTATACCTAAGGAAGCTGAAGCTTGAATGAAGTTATATTAGTAACAAGTAGTGGCAAGAATAGTCTACCAGAGTTAGTTCTGAGGTTTCTTGACATTCAGTTCAGTGTCTATCAGGTTCTTTAGTTGTCCTTCTTCACTAGCAAGTTAGCTTGATGAAAGCAAAAGCTTTGTCTGGCTTATTCAACACTGAATCCCTAGCTTTTAAACAACACCTGGTACATATTGGGCATTTACTACATATTTGCAGAATTAATGAAAGAGTGAATTTCTTACTTGATCTGGTTTCAAAACCCTCCTCCAGGCTGGGCGCAGTGGCTCACGCCTATAATCCCAGCACTTTGGGAGGCTGGGCAGGTGGATTACTTGAGACCAGGAGTTTGAGACCAGCCTGGCCAACATAGTGAAACCCCATCTCTACTAAAAATACAAAAAAATAGCCAGACATGGTGGCATGCGCCTGTAGTTCCAGCTACTAGGGAGGCTGAGGCAGGAGAATCGCTTGAACCTGGGAGGCAGAGGTTGCATTGAGTCACGATCGTGTCACTGTACTCCAGCCTGGGCAACAGGGCAAGACTCTGTCTCAAACAAAGAAAAACAAAAAACCTTCTTACATCTGGTTTGCTTCTCTTCTGGAAAGATGAACCCAACACAAATTTTTAAAATTAAAATGTCATATTAAGATCTGATGTTAGTGTTCCAGATGTAATACTATGATGTAATAATTGATAAAAGCTATTAAACGGTTGTGTTTACATAGCCTGTTTCTATTAATACAATCCAAGATAGTTTTATTATTTTATATTGACTCTAGTTATTTAAACTCTTTGGCCATTTTTATATGATTGTTGAGCCATAACTTCTCCTTTTTTTGTACTTTTCTAGTATTTTTTAATATTTGAAATGTTTGTCCCAGCACTAATTTTACTGTTTGAAAACTAACATCTGCTTTCATAGAATTCAAAACTGCTGATAACAGATGTATGAATTTTCACAAATATGTGTTATTTTGCAACATTTTTTATCTTAAACGGCATGCTGGCTCAGCAGATTCTTCTTCTATGCCTGTAATTCAGTCACATGGTCTAAATTTGCAAGTGGTTTGGGCCTTTAATGGATACCTGAAGACTCTGGTTCATGAATGTCTTCCCAGACATGATTGCCTCTCATCTTTGGCCAGACCACATGTACCAACCAGCTTGTATTTCTACTAATACTCACAATACGGAAGATCAACTAATGAATGAATGAATTTGTTTCTTACATTTCTAATTAAGAAACACATTCATTCTTTAGCATGTTGTTCCTGACTTTATGTAACCCACTAAAATTAAAAAGTATTTGAGATAAATTAAATTTTTTAGAATTTCTGAAGTCATACATTTCATATTAGGCAGCCATGTTGGAACAGAATTTACATGCTTATACTTGGGATTAAGAGGTGACATAATTTAACTAATGTAGTCATACATCACTTAATGACAGGGACATGTCTTGAGAAATGAGTGCATCCTTAGTGGTTCAGTCATTGTGCAAACATCATAGGGTCTACTTACATGAACCTTGATGGTTATATAGCCTGCTATATACCTAGGATATATGGTCTAGCCTATTGCTCCTAGGCTACAAACCCATATTGTATGTTACTGTACTGAATACCATAGGCAGTTGTAGCACAATGGTAAGTATTTGCTTATTCAAACAGAAAAGGTGCAGTATCAACACAGCATAAAAGAAAATGAAATGTATAGGGCACTTAACGCAAATGGAGTTTGCAGGACTGGAAGTTGCTCTGGGTGAGTCATTGAGTGAGCGAGTGTTGAGTGAATGTGAAGCCTAATACTTTCTTTGCTTTTTTCCCATGCTCAGCATCTATTCTGTAGACTTTGTAAACACTATACACTTAAGCTACACCAAATTTTAAAAAGCATTTTTTTCTTTGACACTCAGTTACTTCAGTGTAGCTTTTAAAATTCATAAACTTTTAAATTTTTTAACTTTTTGACTCTTGTAATAACAGTTAGCTTAAAACACATTGTACAGCTAGCTGTATAAAAATATTTTTCTTTATATCCTGTAAGTTTTTTTCCACTTGAAAAATGTTCTATTTTAATTTTTATTTTGAAAGCTCTGTTAAAAACTGAATCACAAACAAACACATTAGCCCAGGCCTACATGGGGTCAAGGTCATCAGTGTTACTGTCTTCCACCTCCATATCTGCTCCCACTGGAAGGTTTTTAGTGGAAATAATGTGTGGAGCCGTCATCTCTTGTGGTAACAATGCCTTCTTCTGGACTGCCTCCTGAAGGACCTTCTGAGGCTGTGTTTCATAGTTAACTTTTTATCTTTAAATAGGAGTATACTCTAAAATAACAATAAAAAGTATACTATAGTCTGCTGGGCCTGGTGGCTTACGCCTGCAGTACCAGCACTTTGGGAGGTCAAGGCGAGTGGATCACGTGAGGTCAGGAGTTGAGACCAGCCTGGCCAACATGGCAAAACCCCTTCTCCATTAAAAATACAAAAAAAAAAAAAATCGGGCATGTTGGTGTGCACCTGTAGTCCCAGCTACTCGGGAGGCTGAGGCAGGAAAGTTGTTTGAACCCAGGAGTCACAGGTTGCAGTGAGCTGAGATCACACCACTGCACTCCAGCCTGGGCAACAAAGTGAGATTCCATCTCAAAAATATATATGTTATACTAAATATATAAAGCAGTAACAGTTATTTATTTTGAAGTATTGTATACTATACATAATTGTGTGCTATACTTTTTTTATATGACTGGAAGTGAAGGTTTGTTTATACCAGCATCACTACAAATGAAAAGTAATGCATTGTGCTTGGATCTCATGATGGCTGTGTCACTAAATGACAGGAATTTTTCAGCTCGGTTACATATTGTCTGTCACTGACTGAAATGTTATGTGGCATATGACTCTATTTACTTTTTTTGGAAATGATTCTTAAATAAGGAAAAATTCTGGTATCTGCTCATTGTTCTCTGATCTTGTGTTCCTGTGCAATGGCTGCATCAGGGAAGAGCCATTTGATAGTTACACTTAGTTACATCAAAGTAAATAAATTTGTGTAATCAAAGTTTCAGCTTGATCTAAGGTGAAACACCTCAACTTAGAGTGAGGAAAAAATACAGCTGAAAGAGAGCAAACAGTAAAATAGAATTTATTAAATCGTTTAGTAAAACATTTGCCTTGGGGTTGGAGGGCAGTTATAAATATATAAGCAAACTATTTGTCCGTTTTGTTATTTCTCTTCTGTAGTGTTATTCCTGAGTATAAATGTGTGGGTTAAATAGCTATTCGTCCCCTCTGAGGACTAAAACCCTTCAGTGTTCTGGGGTATAATAACAAACGCATATTTCACTTAAACATTGAGGATAGTTTATTCATGTTGTAGATATGCATGTCTGTTTTTTAACTTTGAAAGACACCCTGTTTACTTGGACATTTGTATTATGGGTCCACAGTTGGTACACAGTCTCCTATTTCTATGTTTTATATATATATATATATACATACACATATATATATGTTTACATAAAGGCATTCATGTCAGAATCAGATAGTTTTGTGTTATTTTCTTTATTTTTTAATTAATTTATTTATTTTTTTATTATTATTGTACTTTAAGTTCTAGGGTACATGTGCATAACGTGCAGGTTTGTTACATATGTATACTTGTGCCATGTTGCTGTGCTGCACCCATCAACTCATCAGCAGTTTTGTGTTATTTTCAAGAAAGAAAGAAGGAAATGTTTTATAGTAATAGATGATATTAGATCTGGAATATAATTGTTGGATTTTTGGTTGAAAAAATCTGTAATAATTTTAGTTCATCATATGTCTGTAATTGAAACATATTTTCCATAAGTTTACCTTTCTCAGAATTCTTTCTGTTTTATGAATAGAACATTCAGGCAAAATGTGCACATTCCATAACTTGAAAGAGATGGATTGCCACTGAAGGAAAAAGCAAATTTTACAATTAAACTAGTAAATACAGAGATTGCCTAGATAACATATTTCATTAATTCTAAGAAGTGCTTATTTTTACACTTCTCTGAAATTGGGAGTGTATCTTATTTTAAATGGTGTCTTACAATTGACAGCAGTTTTTCATTCCTTTAGGACATCAAATTTTGATGCATCTTACAACTGATAATGTTGTAAAGTCTGTGAAATACTTGTATATATTTGTGGGGAATGTTTGTTAAATTTATTACCCAGTGTGTATATTTGTGAGAACTGTAGACCAAATATTTTTTCCCTTATGTTTTTACATTTTGGAAAAGAGCTTTTTACATAGGAGATATTTTACAACCCGATATTAAGGTTTTAGTATTGTAATAGATTTTCATTGTTTTATTACATTGACTAGAAAAAACATAGATGGTGCAAAAACTATTTTCATTTTTTAAAGCTTAATAATACTGATCTTATGCTCACTACTGAGTGTTTCTACTTATACCACACATTTGGTAGTATAAAAATAGCTTTTCTTCAAAGTTTTTTAATAATAAATTTCTTTTAAAAGGTTGGATAGCTATTTTCCTGAGTCTTATGTCTGATACCATGTTATTGTTTTGTTTTTAGAGTCTTACATTTAAAGGAAAAGTAACAAGCCTTAAATGGAAAGAAAAACCTACAGATCTGGAAAGAAGAAGCTATGAGTATCTTCTCTTGTCCATGGTGAAACTAATTCATGCAGATCCAAACTCTAGCTTTGTGTAAGTATTTTTTTATGAAATGTCTCAAAATTATCATACTAAGTTAATTTGATTTAACTGAAATGCCAAGACCTTGAGGATAATTTGATCATACCTGAAAACTAAGACATATCTAAGAAAACTAATGTATAATGAATACAAAGATAATTAGATCAGATTCTTAACTGCCATTATTATTTCTTAACATTTCTCTTTCTTCTTAATTTCCCTCTCATTAAACTGACATACTTTGGTGAGATCTCTGTTCTCATCTTATTACTAGGTTATACATTATTCAGGTATAATACTGGTGTGGGCAGTAGAAGCAACCATCGATCACAGTGCCATCTACATCTATAACATTGGTTTAAAAAATCTCCATTTGCTGTTGCTAATTTAGCTTTTCTATCCCCCTTTCTTCCTGTGATCAGCTTTCTGTTATCATTGACTCTGCCTACAAATACTGTATTGGAAAGAGAATGAGGTGACAATGTGTGTGGTTAGTACTTGAATAATTATTACTATCATCATCATTATCATTATTTTAAGACAGGGTCTCACTCTGCTTCCCAGGCTGGAGTCCAGTGGCTCAGTGCTGGCTCACTGCAACCTCGAACTCCCAGCCTCAAGTGATCCTCCAGCCTTGGCCTCCCCAAGTTCTATGATTACAGGCATGAGCCACTGTGCCTGGCTGGTACTCAGTTATTGTCATAACTACTCTTATTGCCTCAGATGGTGTTAGATTCCTGAGAACATCATTCTGGTATACAGAGTAATTAGGAACAAGGCAAATAATAAAAATGAGTCATAGAGAAGTGATTAACAGCATGGATGCTGGAGACTACTTACTAGCTATGTGATTTGGGTGATTATTTAACCGTTCTATGCCTTAGTTTTCTTATCTGAAATATTGGGATCATAATAGTTCCTGTCTCAGATATATTGTTAAGAAGATTGAAATAGTACATACAATGCTTTTAGGAACAATGCCTGGTGCATAATAAGCACTCAATACATGTTAGCTATTATTGCTATTATTGAGATACAGTTTAATACTAATATTATTTATTCCCCAAATATAATAGTTCTATATTGTGACTTTCATAGGATGACACGTTTAACCTTTGTTGAGTTTCTTCAGTCCCTGGAGAGCAGCATCAAACAAGGTGTCTTAATTGCTTTGTTCAGTAACAGGCTTTTTAAAAAGTGTTAAGGTGCTTTCAATTTTGGTGCCATATTTCTTCAAATTGCTGTAATAAAGGGAGTTTCTAACTACGTGTCTGTGGTTCCAAGAGTTCTATGAAACCTCATGAATTTTAAAAAATGTGTATTTATGAGTAATTTTTCTTGGAGAGTGGAGAGGAGAGAAGAGGAAAAAACATTCCCAAAGGATCAGTGACCCCGAGTGAAAGCCTATGATACTTTAACCCTGAAAAACCCATTCAAATTTGAGAGTGTAATTAGAGTAAACAGATCTTTGGCATGAAGAAATTCCAGAAGACCTGTCAGTGAAACTCCATAAAAATAATGAAATTCCCTTTCTCTTCATTCCTTTGCTGTGTGTCACAAGCTGTTTGTGGCATTATTTCATCATGAAGGTCACATAATATTAGCAGCACTCTGTTTCCATGGCCATAATTCACATTCAGAGCAGGCACCAAACTCACCAAGGCCTTTTCTACTAATTGCTGTTTGAAGAAGAGCTTAAGCAAAACTTGCCATTTTCCAAGGATCATTTGAAATGGAAATTATTTGTTTTGCTGCCATCTAGTGGTTAATAAGTTTTCTCACAGTAACCATAAGTACATTAAAATGGAAGATTCATTGTAAATATTTCACCATTTTGTCTTTTACATAAAAATACCGAGTGGTGGCTCACGCTCGTAATCCCAGCACTTTGGGAAGCCGAGGCGGGCAGATCATGAGGTCAGGAGATGGAGACCATCCTGGCTAACACTGTGAAACGCCGTCTCTACTAAAAATACAAAAAAAACAGCCAAGCGTGATGGTGGGCGCCTGTAGTCCCAGCTCATTGGGAGGCTAAGGCAGGACAATGGCAGGAACTCGGGAGGTAGAGCTTGGAGTGAGCTGAGATGGCGCCACTGCACTCCAGACTGGGCGACAGAGTGAGACTCAGTCTCAAAAAAAAAAAAAAAAAAAAAATCTCAGTCTTAGTTATTTAGGAAGAATGTAGGAATAATTGTTACATGGTCTCAATCATGGTATTTTTAAAGTAATATGATTGTGTCTTCCATCTTAGTACTCTCAATTTCTCAAGCCTTCTAATCACTCAGCTTGCATCGTTTCTTAGATTCCCCTGATCATTTCTCCACACTGAAGTTATGGCAATCTCTTTAAAAAGCACATTTTATTATGCCCCTTCTCAGCTTGAAAGCTTTTCGTTGAAATTGCCCTTGCTTGTAAAGACCAAACTCCAAATAGATCTACAGGGTTGTGCAAAAATCTTTCTCCCATCTACCATTTCTTCCACATGTAGCATTACAGTTTTTGTCTTCCTCTGCTCTATTCCTGATGGTCTTCCTTTCAATCTTCCTAACCATATGCCTTCATACTTCCCTTGCACTTGCTTTTCCCTCTGCCTAGAAGCTGCTTACTCTTCACATAGTGATTCCTACTCATTCTAAGCTATTGTCACTGCACTAAGGAAGCCTTCCTGACTAGGACACTGTTCCATGTTATAGGCTGTCATAGCAGCATGTACCTGTAAGCTCTTATGTGATTTGCAGTTTTATGCTTGTTGGTCTGATTATCTTATTGATGGTATCTTCCCCCATGAGACAACATGCTCATGGAGGATGGGAAACACATCTCTTTTTCGTTGTTGTGTCTTTGGCATTCAATTAAAATTGTTTGGTTTTGAGTGAATTTATATAAATGTCTGAAAATAAGCTAACGGTTTTAAATTGTAGATATACTGGAGTGAGGGCTTACCTTAGTCATTATAATGGGGAAAAATATATAGTTAGCAAAATAAAAATATGGGACACAAGTCATATTGGCCTCATATATTCTTTTTTTTTTTTTTTTTTTTTGAGACAGAGTCTCACTGTATCGCCCAGGCTGGAGTGCAGTGGTATGATCTCTGCCCACTGCAACCTCTGCCTCCCGGGATCAAGTGATTCTCCTGCCCCAGCCTCCCAAGTAGGTGATATTACAGGCACCTGCCACTACACCTGGCTAATTTTTGTACTTTTAGAAGAGATGGGGTTTCTGCGTGTTGGCCAAGCAGGTCTCGAACTCCTGACCTCAAGCAATCTGCCCGCCTCAGCCTCCCAAAGCACTGGGATTACAGGCATGAACCACCACACCTGGCCAAACTATATATTCTTGAAGTGCAAATATGTGCTTGCAAGTTAAGAGAAACATTTTAGTCTCTTTAAATAGGTGAGCATTCAGCCAGGTGTAGTGGCTCGTGCCTGTAATCCCAGCACTTGGGAGGCTGAGGCAGGCGGATCACCTGAGGTCAGGTCTGGCCAACATGGTGAAACCCCATCTCTGCTAATAATGCAAAAATTAGCTGGACGTGGTGGTGCACACCTATAATCCCAGCTACTCAGGAGACTGAGGCAGGAGAATCACTTGACCCTGGGAGGCAGAAGTTGCAGTGAGCCAAGATCATGCCATTGCACTCCAGCGTGAGTGACAAGAGTGAAACTCCGTTTCCAAAAAAAAAAGTAGGCATTCGCATTGATATACAACGTTAATTTTCTTTGCTTAGCACGCTATGATTTTCCACAATGAAAAGGACCAACGTATGGGTATTTGGTGATGTGAATTCTAGCCTTTGCTTTATCACCAGCTGTGTGGATTTGGGCAGGACCTTCGTATGGGACAAGACGGTTGTACAGGATAATCATGTGATCCTTATCCAATGTGTAAGTCCTTTACCTTTGATCACAATCATGTATAAGCTCAAAACCAGTAAGTTCCAAACCAGAGATACATTCTTTAGTCAGTTTACTATTGGAAAAAAATTACTCATCCTATTATTGATGTAATTTTTAATGGGAATTAATGGTTTTTGTTTTCATTAGGATTTTCCTTGGACATTATTCACATTAATGAATAAGTATAGATGTGGATTAAAAGAATCCCTAAAAACAGAAGTTTTAATTTTACAAAATTTTTATTATAATTTGTATTGAGATAAAAATATACTATACCCACATAAAATAAAATTCACCATTTTAAAGTTTACAATTCAGTTTTCAGTATATTTACAAGGTTCTGCAACCATTACCACTATTTAATTCTAGAACTTTTTTCTTTTCTCTTCTTTTTATTGAGACAGAGTCTCGCTCTGTGCCCCAGACTGGAGTGCAGGGGTGCCATCTCGGCTCACTGCAACCTCCACCTCCCAGGCTCAAGCAGTTCTCCTGCCTCAGCCTCCCGAGTAGCTGGGACTACAGGCACATGCCACCACGCCTAGCTAATTTTTATAATTTTAGTAGAGATAGGGTTTCACCGTATTGGTCAGGCTGGTATCAAACCCCTGACCTCAGGTGATCCACCCACCATGGCTTCCCAAAGTGCTGGGCTTAGAGGCGTGAACCACCGTGCCCGGCCTAGTTATAGAAAATTGTTATTGCCCCTAAAAGAAACCTAGTCCCCTTTAGCAGTCACTGTCTATTCCTTCCTCCCTCTAATCTCTCACAATTTATTTTTTTAACTGAAGTTTCCCTTTTTTCCTTAGAGAATCCAAGAAAACAGGGACTTGCTGAAACCCAAGCCAGTACAGCAGAATTAATTACAGGGCTCGTCCAACTGATCAGCCACACATGCCAGAGATTGCCCAGGAAGCAATGGAGGTAAGCGGAAAATGAATTCCAGGTTCTTGAAGCAAAGGTTGTTACATGTACATTCATGATGTTCCTTTGGTGTGTGGTTTCTATGAGTAATAGGTGGATGCCATTTCTGGAAATAGTATGTTTATGTCTATATATTGTTTTATAAAACTCCATGGAGAAAGCAGGGGTTTACTTGCTTTATATCACATAGCAACAACAATGTACAAATTGTTATGCTTAATACAATAGTTCAGAATTTCTAATTGCAGTTGACTTTAAAATGTTTTAAAATATTTTTATTAAATATGAAAAATACTGATTTTAAAATTGAGACATAATTCACATTCCCTCAAGTTGCCCATTTTAAGTAGTTCTTATTCACACAATTGTGCAGCTATCACTACTCTCTAATCCATGACATTTTTATCACCCCAGAAAGAAACTTGACTCCCCATTCCCTCATCCCTACCAACTACTAATCTATTTTGTCTCTATGGATTTGCTTGTTTTCGATGTTTCACATAAATGGAATCCTAGAATATGTGGCCTTTTATGTCTGGCTGCCTTGACTTAATGTTTTCAAGGTGCATTTATGTTGTGGTATGAATCAGTATTTCCTTTCTTTTTATTGCCAAATATTTGATCGTATGAATCTCTGTTTTATTCATCTAGTTATCGGTTGGTGGACATTTGGGGTTGCTTCCACTTTATGGCTATTACGAATAATGCTGCTATGAACATTGGTGTAAAGGTCTATATGTGGACATAAATGGCTTAAGTATAGGAGTGGAACTGCTAAGTCATGTGGGAACTCTGTTGAACTTTTGGGGAACTGTCAAAGTCTTTTCCAAAGCAGCTGTATCATTTTATATTCCCAGTAACAATGTATGAAGCTTTTATTATTTCTGCATCCTTGGTCACACTTGTTACAATGTGTCTTTTTGGTTATAGCCATCCTAATGTACATACTGTAAAAATGTTTATATATACTTCAGCAAAAATGTTTATAAAAGATGTTTTGGCCCAGTACAATGGCCCATGTCTGTAATCCCAGCACTTTGGGAGTCCTAAGCGGGTGGATCACCTGAGGTTAGCAGTTCAAGACCAGCCTGGCCAACATGGTGAAACCCCGTCTTTACTAAAAATACAAAAATTAGTGGGGCGTGGTGGCAGGCACCTGTAATCCCAGCTACTGGGGGAGGCTGAGGCAGAAGAATCGCTTGAATCCGGGAGGTGGAGGTTGCAGTGAGTTGAGATCGTGCCATTGCACTCCAGCCTGGGGGACAAGAGTGAGACTTTATTTTTTTTAAAAAAATCGTTTAGCACTTATTACATAGTCATTGCTTCCATATTTGTGTATGTTGCTATTGGTCCCATAAATTGATACATTTCTTGCAGTTTTTCTGGAAGGCTATTTGGCAGGAACTATACTAACATTTCTTTTTTTGTACAAATAATTTGATTTCTATGACTTTAAAAATCATATGAATATAACTCAAAAGGAAAAAGCTGCACACATAGGTACTTACTGCACTTAATTATAATAGGAAAATATTAGGAGAACTTTACTAGGAGGAGAAAAGGTTAATATTCAGTAATGAGAATGGTATTTTAACTTAATGAACTGTTGAACATTCATTAAAACCTATATAGGGCCGGGCGCCATGGCTCACACCTGTAATTCCAGCACTTTGGGAGGCTGAGGTGGGTGGATCATGAGATCAGGAGTTCAAGATCAGCCTAGCCAACATGGTGAAACCCTGTCTCTACTATAAAAGCAAAAAAAAAAAAAAAAAAAAATTAGCCAGGGGTCGTGATGGGCATCTGCAATCTCAGCTACTTGGGAGGCTGAGGCAGAGAACTGCTTAAACCCGGTAGGCAAAAGATGCAGTGAACCAAGATGGCGCCACTGCACTCCAGCTTGGGAGACAGAGTGAAACCCCATCACAAAAAACAAAAAACAAAAAAAACCTGTATAGATTGGTCAGGCACAATGATCACCTGTAATCCTTTGGGAGCACTTTGGGAGGCCAAGGCGGGTGGATCACAAGATCAGGAGATTGAGACTATCCTGGCTAACATGGCGAAACCCTGTCTCTACTAAAAATACAAAAACAAAATTAACCGGGCGTGGTGGCCGGTGCCTGTAGTCCCAGGTACTCGGGAGGCTGAGGCGTGAGAGTGGCATGAACTCGGGAGGCAGAGCTTACAGTGAGCTGCCACTGCACTCCAGCCTGGGCAAAAGAGTGAGACACCATCTAAAAAAAAAAAAAAAAAAAGGAAAACAAAAACCTTTATAGATCACACAGCAATATGGAAAAATATGAAACGTCAAATGAGTATACTGTATTTATGGCTTTGTTACAATGTGGAAAATACAAAAAAAGAGAAGGAAACATGGAAAGAAAATCAAAGCAGGGAAAAGGCTTTTCTTTCAATATATATTTTTAAAGTTTTACCAAACAAAAATATAGCGAATTTGTCACTTGAAAAAACTAGCACCACTACCAAGGTTTTGTACAATAGTAGCAAATTTGATTTTTAATTTGTGTTGTTTTTTCTTGATATGAGAGCTATAAATTAATAGCTTTTTAAGATTCTCACAATTGCAGTTTTCATTAAATACCTCAAAGTAATTACAATAAAAATGTTTGAAATAAGATAATGTGGGTCTGGCCTTTGTATGTTGATATGCTGAGCAAGGACTGAAAGAAATGTCCAGAGCTTCACAGTGTTTGCTGGGTTGGGGGTGGAAGGGTGGTGGGAGGAATGTGAGTTGGAATTGTAGAATTGGAGTTAAGATAGGATCAGTTGGAATAAAGAATTTACATTTTATTCTTTATATCTTTGATGGTTTTAATTTATGTAATAATCTATTTATATGTTACATATTTTAGTGAATTATTTAATTCCTGTTAAAATGTTCTCTGAGCCAAATTCCAATTTCAGTTCTATGGTCAATTGAAATACTTTAGAATGGATAATCTGCTATGAAATACAAAATTCATGTTGCTTCCTCTCTTGATTTTGAAAAATAATTGCTCTTTTCTGTTACAAGAGGTTTTGTGGCAAGTAAGACAGTTTTTACTTATCTTTTGCTCTGTGTATTAATTTTGGCAAACCCTTCGTACTTGGGGATTACCTTTCTGTTTCATAGAGTTCTTTAATATCTATTGAAATTATTTTGCTTATTTCTTAAAGTAGTTTTTACAGTTATATATTGTTCTGAATTCATCATTTAGCTTTATATGTACCTTGCAGTTAGAGTAAGAATGATGGGAATAAAATGATTTCATTCTGTCTGTATTATTTCCTAGAGGTTTGTGTTTGCCAGAGTTTATCTCTTTATACTTTACTATATATTGAAACTACAAATGAAATAGCTCAATTTCTTAGCATTTATAAAATAAGTACTCCAGTGTTATGTTTACCAGAAATGTTTGCATGAGTCTTCTCTTTGTCTTTCTCTTTTTAAAAAAATTCAGGCTCTGCTGGCTCTTCATCAGTTAGATAGCATTGATTTGTGGAATCCTGATGTTCCTGTAGAAACATTCTGGGAGATTAGGTATATGTACTTTTATTTTTTCAATTGAACTTTTAAATTTTATTTTGTATTTTTTGTCTTGAAATATTAACTCTATAGTACTTAGTACCTTGTAACACACTTCCAAAGATTTTATGATTTTGTATTTATTTGACTTCAAATTATTAGAATTTCTTGTTTTAACTGTAAGAAAAGTATCACAGCAATTTAGAAAATAAATTTTAAGAATAGTGCTAAATTTTGTCACCCAAACATAAGTACTGTTGTTCGGTATATTCCGTTTTTTAGATTTCAATGTGGTTACTTCTGTGTTTTTAATAGATTTTCACAGTTACAAGCCTAGAATGATAAAATTTTGTAACAATATTGTTTTTTCAGTTTTTTAAACTATGATCTTTCATAAACTTTCTGTAATACCAATGCTTCTGATGAATGAATTAATCATGGACACCAGCTTAGAAGACAAAAATATATACAGAATTTTGTGGTCTACTTCCTAGATTATATAAATCATTACATTTCAATGAGCGTGAAGTGACCACACAGGAAATGTAAATGTGTAAACCTGAAGTTTGCCGTTATTGTATAGGAATAGATGTGCTTAGTTACTTGGCAGCTGAATTAAACCTTACTCTAGAGCAGTGCTCTCCACTAGTAATATAATGAGAACCCCATATGGTATTTAAAGTTTTCTAGTTACTATATTAAAGAGTACAAAGAAGTAGGTAAAATTAATTGTATTAATGTTTTATTTAACCTGGTGTATATTATCTATAATTTCAACATGTAATCAATATAAAAGTTATTAATGACATATTTCATTCTCTTGTTTTAATAAAGTCTTCAAACTTTGGTGTGTCTTTTATACTTACAGCACATCTCAATTTGAACAAGCCACCCTTAAAGTGCTCAGTAGCCATGTGTGGCTGGCTAGTGGCTACCATGTTAGACAGTGCAGCTCTAGAGTAGGGATCAGGAAACTTTTCTCTAAAAGGCCAGATAGTAAATATTTTAGGCTTTGTGGGTCATACAGTTTCTGTCATAACCATTCAGTTCTGCCTTTGGAGCATGAAAGTGGCCACAGACAACATGCGAATGAATGGGCGTGGCTGTGTTTAACTAAAACTTTATATTTACAATAACAAGAGATAGGCTGGATTTGGCCTGTGGATGGTAGCTTACAAACCCCCACTGTGGAGCACTGGGTTTATAGGCAGTCTCTGCTGTGCATGTGGTTTATTGTTTCTTCTTATGACCACTGCAAGGATGAGATACATGGATAGAAACACTGGGAGTCTAATGAAACATAGGGAGCTTATAAATAAATACTTGCTTTTTTTCTATAGCCTACAGACTTCTTTCCTTTGATTATAATGCTGTTGACACTTTGATAACTATTTCTCTAACACCCTACAAAGGAAACTAGGCTTCTCTAAACCTCTATTCCTCATGGAAGGATGCCATCCTTATGTCTGCTAATACGTGCATTAGGTTATTGATGATGCTAGTAACAATGAACTTTATGTTACTGCAGCTCACAAATGCTTTTTTACACCTGCAAGAAATTAGTCATCAAGTGCTTAGTAGCACAGAAATTCTCAAGTGGTTGTGGGAAATTTTGATCTGCAGAAATAAATTTCTTCTTAAAAATAAGGTAAGCAAAATGACGTCTTTAAAAAAATGGAAGAATATTTGTGATGGTAATGGGGAGACACTAAGAAGTGTTTTATAGCCAAACTAGGTCCTATTTCAGCTCCTCCTTCCTCTAAAGTTTCTCAAAAGGATATATATGTGCAAAGGACAATGTCTGGCAAATCAGCATTTTAAAAATTATTCTGAGGCTTTGGCCTTAAAACCACACTGTTGATGAATTCTAGTTGTAGTTGAGTTAATTAGGTCTCTATGGGGCAGGCCTAGGAAAAGTGGGGGCTGCTATAACCAAAGTAGCCTGAGGAGCATATTCTATCTTTACTCTCAAGTTCATACATAAGACATAATTCAAACATAACATTTATTTTAACGCATAGCTTCTATAATTGATTTAAGAATTCTATTATGGTGTAGATTTGGGAGTACTTGATTTAATGAGTTTTTGTCCAGTTCTAGAATCATAGCTCTCAGAAATCATAAAGACCTAGATCTCATGACTAGACTAGTCCAGAGAATTATCTATCAAGAAGCAAAAGGGAAAAGGTTGAGGGTCCTCAATCGAGATTTATTTCTATTCCTCCAGTAAAGGTTTCACCTCTTGAGAATATCAAGAGACTTCTTTGTTGGGGTGGAGTGAAATTTTTTGATTCTGAACTATTGAAACATGATGAGGTTGTGGAGGACAGAGAAGAGCCTTAAATTTCTTTTAACGTATAGTTTCTATAATTAATCAATTTAGAAATTCTATTATGGCCTAGTTTTAGGAGTACTTGATTTAATGAGTTTTTGTCTGGTACTAGACGTGTAGCTGTGGAAAACCTTAAATGTATGAAACTCATGTCCTTTTCAGTATTGTACAGCTTGTTATTAATAAATTGTTTAGAAATAGACTAGTGATGAAGTGGTTTTATTCACATCTGGCTTATTTGATGTGTTAATGTAGTGGAATTTGGCATTATTCCAAAGATACGGAAAGAGATTAGACTTCAGACTTTCATGGCCTTGCCTATAGTATAATCTCCAGAATACGAGTATGAGGAATCCAGTAATGAATTTGTAGTGTCCCGGTCAGCACAGTCACTCTTGTGACATACTTGCTGTGTATACCAGGGTTCATTACTGGTCCAGAAGAACGTAATCTCAAGAGTCAATTTCTAGTTGTCCCAACATGGCACAGGATGAAATCTTATGAAAAAAAAATTTTTGTCATTGAGATCGAATTATAGTTTTCATACAGTAGATTTTTGTTGTTGATGTTTTACTTATGTTTATGCTAGACTTAATTTAAATTTGTAGAATCTACTGTTTCCGATGTTTTAGAGAATGGGAAACTGAAAGAAATTTTAAAGACATTAAGTAAACATTATTTGTTCTAATGGGTTTCTAGTGAATCTCCTTCACGGTGGGGCATGGAGATTGAGAGGAGAGGTTTTCTAGGAGAGTCTCAAACAGGAAGACAACTCAAATAAGTGTTTATCCTTTTTGGTTGTCAGTGCTTCAGTAAAGCTTATTTATTTTCTCTAGCCGGAAGATAGAAGTTCCTGTCACTTTCTCCCTTTTTTATGGCGTAGGATGTGATATTCCTTCTAGTGGAAAAACCAGTCAAATGTCCATGGGTCCTGATGAGTTGCTACGTACTCCTGGAGCCTCTCTCCAGAAGGGAAAAGGGAACTCCTCTATGGTCAGCTTTTGTAATTTTCCTGTATCATCTTGTGTGCTCTGTTTCTTTTCTGAATAACTTTGGTAAATTTCATCTAGGTAATACAGTGTCATAGTGAAAAACTGCTTAGACTCTAGTTCTATCAAGGCTCTTTGTGGAACATTGGGCAACTTCTTAACATCCTTGTTCCTCAGTTCCTCAACTTTAAAATGGGGACAGTAATAATTCCTGCCCCAGAGTTGTTGTGAGGGTTAAATGAAAGGATGTGTAAATAGCACTTGACACTTACAAGCTCTGTCTGATAACTATAATTATTATAAACCTCCACCCCATAAAAAACCATTCATACCACAGAAGTGTAGAATTTGTACCAGCTAACAAAGGTACAGAGTTACAGGGATAAAAACAAAGTATTTTGCTTCATGTTAAAGATAAGTGTTTCTGTGATTTGTGTTTGTGTGTGTAATTTCTTTTAAATATAAATCATATTTCAGGTGAAAATATCAGATCATTACAGAAGAGTTGATTGTCCAAACCAAAACATTTTTTATCCCTAATTTTTAATATAACCTTGTTAAGAAAAAACATCTAAGCAGTATGGTATTTACTACTGTCTATTTTACTTGTAGAACTTGCATTTATTTTGTTAATTATTTTCTCCATTTCGTGTTTGGGGAATAGGTAATTCAGAATCAAGTATATCTTCTACAGCAGTATTTAGTTCTTGTTTATGCCCTTGTTTCAATGAGTGCTGCAGTGTACTTATTTTATTACTTCCCTATAGCAAATAGATAGAATTTCCTGTTACTTCCTCTTTTTTTTTTTATCATTTCTAATTGATTGGGAATTACATTATATTGTTACCGTGGATTTATGTTACAGTGTTTTACCTGTCCATGTTAGAATCAGTTTACATTTCTGGAATCTGGAATAGGAGAACACCTATTTGATTTGAAATTGGACAGATAGTAGCTTTATGTTGGTCTACATAATCTCATTTCTCACTTGGACAAGGTATTTTGAGGTTTGAAAAATTCCTATAATGATTAAGGGAGAAAGCTTTTGTGAGTTATTATATGCTGACACACACACACACACACACACACAGAGTTTATTGCATTGTTGGGTTTTATACATAAAATTAGTCAAGTTGCAAATATGTCTTCCACCATTGACTCTCAGGATAGTGCAGCAGGATGCAGCGGAACCCCCCGATTTGCCGACAAGCGCAGACCAAACTAGTAGTGGCCCTGTACTTGTATCTGTGGAACCCTGACACGGAAGCTGTTTGGTTGTTATATCCTGTTTCCGCCACCTCTGTGAGGAAGCAGATATCCGGTGTGGGGTGGATGAAGTGTCGGTGCATAACCTGTTGCCCAACTATTACACATTCATGGAGTTTGCTTCTGTCAGCAATATAATGTCAACAGGTACATGTAAGCAGTGTTTTTTTACTCAGCCTGCCTCAAAGCAGATGGCATCTGATTGTGAGACTGTATTTAAGGTTACTACTTTGTAAGTTTACAGGGGAAATGCAAGTATCTTACTTGAAATCCTTTTCTGAACGAAGTAAGATGAAAAAAAAAAGCATTTGAAATAAATTGTTAGTCTCCCACTGAGTTGTTAATATGCTATACATTTTAAAACTAACTGGCAGTATATGTTACTATCAGTTATGATTATGTAATTTACTCTACCTAAGTTGTAGATAGTGAAGTTTACACACATTGGCATATGTTTTGAGTAAATTATAGGTTGACGTAGCTATTTTATGCTGTAGACATTGTAGAGTCCTAGATAAGTACCTTTCTTGGGAGGTTAGTGAAAGGAAGTTTTTGGCTTTATCATTTGAAGCATTTGCTCTGCTCCTCCTACTCTGCCTTTGGGGTGGGGCTTATCAGGTTCTCCATTGGCAGGAGGGCTCTAAGTGCAGTAACTTGATTTGCTGTTGTATTAGCTTAGGAAGAGCAGCATTTCAGAAATGAGTGATGGCACTGCTGAGGCGCACTGAGCATCCCACTGCAGGAAACATTGAGGTGTGCCCTTAGCAACAGAAACACCCCTCCCAGGTGCCCACCCTCAATTTTGGAAGCCTCTTGTTACATAACGTGTGATCAGGAATAGCTTTTGAAGTAAATCCAAGATATGTGCATATTACAAGTGTAATATCTGAGTACTTAATATACATCAAGTTTGAAACTTGGCTGTTGCTGATTGATGTTTAGCTCTAGACTTAAAGTTGCTTTCAAGTGATAAATGCCTTCATTTTAGACTTGGGAAGGCACACATGCAAAATGGGAGCAAGCAACACAACTAATCCTTAACTATCCAAAAGCCAAAATGGAAGATGGCCAGCTAAGTTTGTAAAGTTGACTTTTGTCTATTAACTGATCTGCTAAATATATGTACTTCACTCTGGTAATCTTTCATGGGTCACTCAGTAAAGTGAGCATATAGTTGTCTGAAGACTGGTATTTAGTTGTGGTTTATCTAGACCTGTACTTTGTAATATGGTAACCACTAGCTGTATGTGATTATTTAACTTAGTTTAATTTAACATAATTAAAACTAAATAAAATTTAGTTCCTCAATCACATAGTAGCCACATTGCAAGTACCCAGTAGCCACATATGACAATTACTACATTAACCATCCCCACCTTCCCACCACCCCCGCCACTACCTGTCCCAGCCTCTGATAACCATCCTTATACTCTCTATGTCCATGAATTTGTTTTGATTTTAGATTCCACAAATAAGTGAGAACATGTGACATTTGTCTTTCTGTTTGTGGCTTATTTCATGTAACATAATGATCCATAGTGTTCCATCAGTGTTACTGAGAGTGACTGGATCTTATTTTATCCCTTCATCTATTGATGGACACTATGGCTTCTTCCAAGTCTTAGCTTTGTGCTACAACAAACACGGGAGTGCAGATGAGTATTTGACATACTGATTTTCTTTATTTTTGATATACACCCAGCAGTAGGATTGCTAGATCATATGATAGCTCAACTTTAATTTATTGAGAAACCTCCAAACTATTCTCCTTAGTGGTTTTACTTACATTCCCAGCAGCAGTGTACAAGCGTTCCCTTTTCTCTGCATCCTTGTTAGCATTTGTAATTGCCTGTCTTTTGCATACAAGTCATTTAAACTGTGGTGAGGTGATACTTCATTGTAGTTTTGATTTGCGTTTCTCTGATGATCAGTGATATTGAGCACCTTTTTTTCTTATACCTGTTTGCCTACTGATGGCTCATGTAGGTCTTCTTTTGAAAAATATCTATTCAAATCTTTTGCCCCACCCCCCCCTTTTTTACCAGGTTATTAGATTGTTTCTTATAGAGTTGTTTGAGCTTTTTATATATTCTGGTTATTAATCCTTTGTCAGATGAGTAGTTTGCAAATATTTTCTCCCATTCTGTGGATTGTCTCTCAAGTTTGTTGATTGTATCATTTTCTGTGTAGAAGCTTTTTCTTTTTTTTTTTTTTTTTTTTTTTTGAGACTGAGTCTCGCTGTGTCGCCCAGGCTGGGGTGCAGTGGCGCGATCTCGGCTCACTGCTAAGCTTTTTAATTTCATGTGATCCATTTGTCAATTTTTGCTTTGGTTGCTTGTGCTTATGTGTGTTGGGGTATTGCTCAAGATATTTTTGTCCAGAACAGTGTCCTGGAGATTTTCCCCAATGATTTTTTGGACTAGTTTTATAGTTTGAGGTCTTAGCTTTATGTCATTAATCCACTTTGATTTTACTTTTGTATATGGTGATAGATACTGGTCTGATTTCATTTTTCTGCATATGGATGTCCAGCTTATTCAACACCATTTACCAGCAGTGTATGTTCTTGGCACCTTTTTCAAAAATGAGTTCACTGTAATGTAGATTTGTTACTGGGTTCTGTCTTCTGTTCCATTGACCTATGGGTCTGATTTTATGCCAGTACCATACTCTTTTGGTTACTGTAATTCTGTAGTATAATATGAAGTCAGAAAATATAATTCCTCCAGTTTTTTGTTTTTTTTTTTTTTGCTTAGTATAGTATTATTTCTTATACTGAAAACTTTCTATGTTACTTATTATTAGTCCAATTTTATAGTTTCACAATGCTACCCTCTTTTACAAAGTTAGGATCAACTCAAGGTGTCCAGATCAGGGTTTATTGTAGCTATTTGCAATATTCTGGCCCTGTGTGATGGCTCATGCCTGTAATCTCAGCACTTTGGGAGGTCAAGGTGGTTAGATCACCTGAGGTCAGGGGTTCAAGACCAGCCTGGCCAACATGGTGAAACCTTCTCTCTAATAGAAATACAAACATTAGCTGGGGATGATGGCGGATGCCTGTAATCCCAGCTACTCAGGAGGCTGAGGTGGGAAAATAGCTTGAACCCAGGAGGTGGAGGTTGCAGTAAGCCAACATCACACCACTGCACTCCAGCCTGGGTGACCAAGCGAGATTCCATCTCAAAAAAAAAAAAAAAAAAGTAGCAACATTCTGTGTAATTATTGATAGCATAATTCACCTATTATGTGGATCAGAGAGCAGAGGATTCTGAATGCATGAACATATCTTTAACATTTCAATACATTGCTCATAATTACTAATGAACTAAAGAGAAACTAATACATTATGGTGATAGCTATATTTACCTGGAGAAATGTGAACATAAAGGATCAGTAAGATGAGAAATGTGTTAACACAGTCTATAAGGTCATAGAAGAATAAAAACGGGTGAAAACGGGAGAGTTTTTCAAGAGCTTTCTGGTCATGTAAGTCAATTTGTATCAGTTAATTTTTTTTTTTTTTTTTTTTTTTGATATGGAGTCTTGCTCTGTCGCCCAAGCTGGAGTGCAGTGGCACAATCTCGGCTCACAGAAAACTCCACCTCCCGGGTTCACGCCATTCTCCTGCCTCAGCCTCCTGAGTAGCTGGGACTACAGGCGACCGCCACCATGCCCAGCTAATTTTTTTGTATTTTTAGTAGAGACGAGGTTTCACCGTGTTAGCCAGGATGGTCTCGATCTCCCGACCTTGTGATCCGCCCGCCTCGGCCTCCCAGAGTGCTGGGATTACAGGTGTGAGCCACCACGCCTGGCGTATCAGTTAATTTGTAAAAGGTTTATTTACATACAATAAACTGCACATACTTCAGTTGTTCCTTTTGATAATTCTTGGCATTTGTAGCTCTGTAAAACCAACAACATATTAAAATAACTAACATATCCATTACCTTTACCCACTTTCTGGGTTTTTTTTTTTTGTTTGTTTGTTTGTTTTGCTCACTTTCTCCTGCCTATCCCCATCCCATCCACAGGCAAATACTGATCCACTTTCAGTCTGTATCTGTGAGTTTTTATTTCCAAATACATGAAATCATAGAGTACATACACTTTCTGATCACTCCACATCACTGTTTTTGAGATTTATTCCTGTTGCTACATCTATCAATTGTTCTGTTCTTACTATGGAGTATTATTTCATTATATACATAGTAAGTTTATCAGTCAAAAATTCACCTGTCCATGGACATTTGGACAGTTTTCAGATTTTGGCTATTGCAAGTAAAGCTGCTATGAAGATTCATGTAAAATCCTCTGAATGGGCATATGCTTTTAGGTTTTCATCTTTACTGGAAGTGGAATAGATGGATATATGGCTATCATGTCTATAACATGAAAACACAAAGCCTGACAAAACTGATTTCTAAAGTGGAAACTCCACCAGGGAACCTTAACTCCAGCCTGGTTTTTTAGATTATCTCCTATGTGTGGTGCAATGATTGGTCCTGGGGTAGCCACATGACCCAAGGAGGACCATGTTTAAACTTCTGAGTTTTCACTGAGATTAATATACATTTGTTGAAAGAGAAACCCCTTTTCCCCTACTCCCCCAGCTGTAAGTGCTTTTAGGGCTCACATCGTGTTGGAATATTTGGTTGCAGTTTTATCTAAACTTTGTGGGTAAAAATTGTTCAAGTAGGTAAAAATGGAGCAAATACAAAGAGAAAAGCAGTTCAGAAATATCAAATACAAAAGGGTCTCCATAAAATCATTTGAACTGTATTCATTAGTCATTAAAAGCAATTTAGTGTACAAAGAATCATTCCCTCCACCACCACCCTTTATTCCTTCACCAGGTTTAAGTTACATTTTTTAACTTGCAGACAAAAGGTTTGTCATTAACTTAGCCATCAAAATCCCTTGTCTCCAAGAGCAATCATTCAACTCTGTCCCTCTCACTGTTAGAATAATATGTTCGCTTTATTCTGCATACACCTCCCCTTTGCCCTCGTCTCCACTACTCTATTAAAGTTATATTCAGACATGTATTTCATTTTATATCAAATAAACTATATGCATGTTTTTAATCTTAGAAAAAGTTCTGAGTAATTTTTTGTCTCACATTCGATTTTAAGCTACCCAAGAAGCATTATTTTCTCATTGTTAGTATTTTAACTTTTCTAACTTAGGACTTTCATAGTACATATTATGTCTTTTTAAAAATGCTCTGCTTCAATATACTTTTTAAATCTAATCTTAAAAATTGTATGTTTTGAATATTTGCATAATGTGTCTCAGGCCTAAATATCCCTTGATAACAAATACTGTCTTTTTTCCTCTTCATTTTTCACATATTTCAATTGTGAGCCATATTGCCACAATAAAAGCTTTTGTCAATATAACATAATACACAGGCAAAATAGTGTTTCCAAGCGTTTCATGATGTGGTGCTTTCAGTCTAGTCACAATCTTGATTTAATCATCATCCCTAAAACCAATGAAATAGGAAATAAATATTTAATTTTGTTTCTTCAATTCAGCAAATATATAGCCTGTAACACCAACATATAAAAATAAAAGCTGTTCCTTTTCCACTCCCACTGCTTCACTTGATTAACCTTAAAAAATAATAGCAATAATAAAAAATAAATGCAAAATTGTTCCTTAACATGTTTTTGAAATTTAGTGGATATACTATCAGAAAAGCACTTATATATATGGAGGGCCTCTATAAAATATAGACTCTTAACTGGAAAAGTAGACTTACATGCTAGTTAAATTAAAATCATAATGACATATACTACCTTCACAAATGCACCAGTACTTATTTCAGAATGCATGATGTAATTGATTAAACCATTTAGGGCTCGACCTCTGAAATGAAAGGCACTCACACTTTGTGATTCTAGGGGGAAAAATATTATTCAAAATAGAAGCATGCAGAACCTTTACCTGATCATGATAAAAGTTTCTCCTACTTGTTGTTAATACATCACAGCTTTTACAAGGTCAGCAGAAAGAGATTATCCCACAATATAAGCTGATGGCCAAAATTATCTGTCTTACTTTAGTTACCATAATATCTATTAAGTGTGAATTTCTTCTGAAAGAAAACAGGTAACACTTTTCTCAGAAATGTCTTTAGATGAAGATCTAGCACGTCTTTTTTTCTCACTTTTAAAAATTTTGTTTTTATTGATAAATATGTACAATGTGGTATAATACATGTAAATATTGTGAAATAAGCAAATTAGGCCAAATAACATATCCTTCACCTCAGATATATATTAGATTATGGAGAAACATTTAAAATGTACTGTTTTAGCAATTTTAAGATATGCACTACATTATCAGTTGCTGCAGTGACTTTGCTGTGCACCGTATCACCAGAATGTATTTCTCCTCACTGAAGCATTATCCCATTAAATATTTCCCCTTTTCCCAACCCCTTCCCGCTGTGCTCAGCCTCTGATAAACCACCATTCTACTCCCAACTTCTATGAGTGCACATTTTTGGATTTCACATTGAAATGATATTATGAGATATTTGTCCTTCTGTGTCTGGCTTATTTTACTTAGCATGATGTCCTCTAAATTCATCCATGTTTTGGCAAATGACAGAATTTCACTCATTTATAAAGATAAGTAGATTTTTGTATGCATACTACATATACTTTTAACTTTCCACGGCTTTATTGAGATGTAATTTATACATTATTTAATTCACTCATTTAAAGTGTAAACTTCAAATTATTTTCGTATCTTAACTAGATAGACAAATAATCATTGTAATATAACTTTAGAACATTTTAATGCTCCTTAAAAGAAACCTTGCACCCATTAGCAATCTTTCCCCATTTTCTCCAGCCTTTCCAAAACCCCTCCTAGTCTAGGCGACCATTCAAATCTACAGTTGAGCATGAGAAACCTTCCGCAGACAACCTGTGAATGAATGGGCATGGCTGCACTTCCAAAATACTTATGGACACAAACAGTTTATTTTATTTTATTGTTATTTTTTATTTTTCCATAAGTTATTGGGGTACAGGTGGTATTTGGTTACATGAGTAAGTTATTTAGTGTTGATTTGGAAGATTTTGGTGCACCCATCACCAAGCAGTATACACTGCACCATGTTTATGGTCTTTGACCCCTTGCCTCCCTCCCACCCTTCCCCCATGTCCCCAGAGTCCATTGTATCCTTCTTGTGCCCAATTTTAAAGTGTCCTGAAGTACAGTTCCCCTCTTGATTGGTTCAACTCTTTGAAAATGTAGAATCCATTCTTGGCTCACGGTTTGCCCAAACACAGGTGGAGAAAGGTTGTACTTTGCCAGCCTCTGGTTGAAATGAAACTCAGAGGAGGGGAGAGGTTTGGCCAAGCCCAGCATCCTCCCAGTGTGGGTTCACCCCAGAAGGAGTCGCTCTCAGCACCCGCCTCCCCATCCTTCATTTTGGCTTCAGGAACAGTCCAGGGGGAGAGCAAGGGAGAAGAACGGACATCAGCTACAAGAAGGAAGAAGATGCAGGCTCAGGCGGTCATGTGGATGGATCTCACTCAACAGTGTCCAGCAGCCACCTGTGTGCCTCTGCCCCTGGGGATGTGCTGTCACCCCAGCTTCTCCGCCCTCAGGTGGAAGCAGCCAGGGTCTTCACCTGCTCTGTGGCTCCAGCTCTGCTGTGCTCCCCTGGTTATTCTCACCGCTTCCTCCCAACAGCCTGCATTTTCCTCTGTGAGGTGGGGGTCCCAGGCCCCCTGGAGGCAGAAGCCCACACCAGTCTGTCCTGTGGGCCCAGCTGGACCTCCTTACCCCATTGGCCTTTGAGACCTAACTGGCCAGACCTGGTGTCCTATTTGTACTTTGCTCTTTTTCTCAGTGTGTGTTTTTTGTAACCAACTGTTGTGTGGAATTTCCATCTAAGATGCAGGCTGCAGAGCCTTGCCCACCCTAGGCACTGCCAGGTCTGGTCAGTCCTGTGCTCAGCTTAATGGAAAGGCTCCTGGAGCGTGCACTGCTGAGTGAGATCCATCTACATGCCTGCCTGGGCCTGCATCTCCTTCCTTCTTGTTGCTGAGGGCTGTTCTGATCCCTCATCCGCCACCTGAACTGCTCCTGAAGCCAAGATGAGGGATGGGAAATGGGGTGCTGAGAGGGACCCCTCCTGGGGTAAATCTCTGCTGTGAGGAGGTTGGGTTTGTCCCACCCCATCTTTCCCTGCTCTGAGCTCCATTTTTACCAAAGGTTGGGAAAATGCAACCTGTCCCCACCTGTTCTTTTATGGCCCATGAGCCAAGAATGAATTTTACATTTCCAAATGTTCAAACAAATCAAAAGAAGAATCATACTTCACGACCTTTGAAATCAACATTTTTCATGTCCATCAGTGAAGTTTTATGGGCATGCAGCCATGTCCGTTCATTCTCAGACTGTCTGTGACAGATTGTGTCACACTACAATGACAGAGTTGAGCCCCTGGAACAGAGGTAGGTTGGCAAAACTAAAAATATTGACCTCTGACCCTGATTTGGGGGTTGTGTGGTGGAAACCTAGGCTCTTGGTCACATCCTTCTTCTGTCAGGGCCTGCTGTGGCCTTTGCTGGTGTGTGTGTAAGGTGGCAATGCCCACTGTGCCTCCCATGGGTGGGGGTCAAGGGCTGGTGTGCCAGATTCCGGTGTACCTTCCTCATGTGTCATATCTCACCCAAAGAGGTCCCAAGCCTGGTCCAAACCAGCAGGAACAGCTGGTCTTGCACTGCAGGGACACCATGGAGCTGAGCTGCCTCCCACTTGGAGGTAGTTTTGTGAGGCCCACTGTCTGGGTCAAGGATGCCACAGGGCTGCTATGCTGAACTGCATCCTGGAAGGGCCCCAGCTACTGAAGTGCTGATCACCTTCCCTGAGGATGCCAGGGCCAACAGCTGTTGGCAGCTGCTCACCTACTTACGCTGTGCCCCTTCATTTTGTGTGTGACAAGTGTTTGCCTACCAGGGCCACTAAGTTCCCTGAGTGGGTATGTGGCCCAGGGGTGGCTAGGGGGTCTCAGGAGGTATGGCGGCGGCAGCCCTGCTCTGAGGGTATTGCTGTTTGTTGGTAGAGAGAAGGGCATCCCAGGGAGGTGCTGTGTGAATGAAGGACGCCAGCCCAGCCTGTGAGAGGCACCTGGGGTTCTGGGGCAGGTCAGAGACAGCCCTGGGAGGGAAAGATGCACATTCCAGCTGAGAAGCAGCAGGCTCCTAGATATGGCCATGGTGGGTCCACTGCCCACCCCCATCCTCTCCTGCATTGCAGGTGCTCCATCCTTGGGAGGTGAGAAAGATGGAAGAATGAGGCTGAAGACTCAGGTGAGATCAGCTTCCAGCACACAGGCTAGACAGGCATGGGCCTGCTTTTTACCCACAAAACTCTGTCCTCAACAGGCAGGGGAGAGCCCAATGCCTGGTGGACAGTCTCCTTTGGGTCACACCAAAGGTCCAGGTCTGAAAAGGTGGAGGAGAGGCCAGACTATCAAGATGATTCTAGATTCCTGGCCTGGGTTCTGGGTGGCAGGCTGGGGATGATGGAGGGACAGCCATACTGCAGATGGAGAGACTGAGGCCCAGGACTGTGAGGGATCCAGTAGCAGTGAGGAGGACAGGGCTGGACTCTGGGGACTTTGGTGCTGGCCCTCAGTGAGGTAAGCTGCCATAGATGTGCGGACAGCAGGGCATGTGGCTTAGGTGGCTGCCAGGTAACAAATGGCTCCAGGGTTGAGGGCACCCAGAGGTGAATGCTCCGGCCCAGTGGGAGGAGAGGGCAGCTGTAAAAGCAGCGTCTACAGCATTTCCTGCAGAGGGACTGCGGGTTTGAGAAAGCAGTCAGTGGGACAATGTTGGGGTGTTTTGGCCCCCAATAGTGGCAGATGGACTTTGCCCAGCTGTGGAGGGCTGGTCAGAGAGATGGGGCTTCTGGTTTTGGAGGACAAAGAGACAGATGTGCTTGTGCAGACGGAGGTCTTTGTGGAATGAATATGGGGAAATTTACAACTTAGGGACTGATGCTATGTGGGCTGAGGCCCTGGACCTACACAGGAGAGCAGGAAAGGAGGCGAGGAGTACTCGGTTAGGGGGGTGGAGATGGAGGAAACCAGGGCAGCAGGTCCCAGGAGAGGAGCATAACCCGGAGGGAATCAGAACATTTGGCCTCAACTGAGCCCTCAAACCCTGCCCAGACCACACTCTCCGGTGACCTCACCCTGAGTTTCGGCTTGCTCCCATCCACCTGGCCATCCTAGGCAGGTGTTAGGTGTTCCTCCCGTTGTGGACTTGAGCTGTGAGGGTTAGCAGGGCACATTTCAGAAGGCACCATCTGGCAGGGAGCAGCATCGAATTACTGTGGTCTCCTTATCTTAGAAAACAGCCCCTTCCACAGTCTGATAAGTTGTCTCTGTCACCTTGGGGTCTCTGTCTCCTATCCCAGGACACTCAGGAGGGCAGCCCAGAGCCCTGGGAGGTGGCTCTTCCCAGTGTCTGCCACACTGCTCTCACCTATGCCTGCCACACAGCTCTCACCTGTGCCTTAATGTCCTCCTCCATGTGATGGGCATGTCCCTGTGGGAGGATGGCAGTGAGGTCAACTTGGGGGAGGGGACTGCCTCCATTTTCTTCCTGGGCTCCTGTCGCCTCCCTCCTGGGGGATGATATGCCAGCCTCCCCAGGAGTCCCAGCAGGAAGGCAGACCCCAAGAAGGAACAAACACAAGTTGAGCTGTGAGGAATTGGGTAGTGGCAGCCCTGGACACCAGGAGGGGAAGAGGTAGGGCCTCCAGGATGCCATCCTCAGTCACCTGGTGCCTGCCAGGCCATGGAGCTCTTCAGAGAGTGGGGTAGGATCTGAGATCCTTGTGGGCCGATACCTCCTGGCTGCTTCTGAGGCTCCCAGCTCGGCAGGCAGCTGGGTTTCCCCTCCTAGCAAACTGCTCCCAAGGCCTGTCCTGCCTCATCCATTCAGCTGAGCTTACCACTGGGTCCTGGGCCTGCCCAGTGTACTTTCCTGGGTGGGAGGGAGCTCCCTAGGGAGATACCCCTATGCCCAGCAGGTTCCCAGGTCAGGGGGAGCAACCACTGACCCTCTTGGCACTAGCAACCACTTGGGGGAAGCAGACGGGGAGGGGTGAGGATACACGGCCCAGCTCTGAGAAGGCTTGAAGTTGGTGAAGGGCTATGCTGCAAAAAGCTAAATACAAACCAGATGTCCCTCAACAGGTGGATCAATAAACTGTGATGTAGCCATAGACTCAAATCCTATTTTTCAACAAAATGGAACTCTTGCTTCACACCACAAAACTGATGAATCTGCAGTTTATTTCTATAAATGAAGGAAGTCAGATTCAAAAGGCTATATATGTTTACATTTATATGATATTGTAGAAAAAGAAAATTATAAAGATCAAAAGTGATTAGTGAATGCCAAAGAATGGGATGAGGAGAGGCGTTGGCTACAAAGGGACAGCATGAGAGAATCAGGGGGTAATGAAACAATTCCGTGTGGTACTGTGAAGGCCGATGATACTGTGAACAGTTGCGAAATCACACTGAACTGTAGACAACAGAAAGTAAACTCCTTGAAGCGAATTGAAAAAATAACCAGGAAATTAGGGACATTTAGATGAAATACAATAGGTGATAACTGAGTTTAACTTACTAGAAATGTATGGCCTAACCCTATTGAAGATGGTGGGGATGAAAGTTCTTGATCTGAGTCACTTTGGAAAATAGGGTTTTGATTGAATGTTGTAATAGTCAAAAGCTGTACACCAACACTGTATTCTAGTTGGTTTTTTTTTCCTGTAAAACTACTGATTCACAATTTTGATACTACTTTACATGTTAGTTTATAGATGTATATGTGATTGATGATTAGTGCCTGTTTCTCACTCTAGTTGAAAAAAGTTGAAAATAAACTAAGAGGGAATGCTAGAATGAACCCTGTCATGCTGATCTGGAGCTGGAAATATCAGAATAAACATTTCTATTGCAATATATCTATCCAGAGAGAGAGAGAGAAGGAGATATGTGTGCACACCTTAGTTTATATTTATACATACATTTCCAAACCATGTCTCCTAATAGGCACCAGAAGCAGTGACACTTCAGTATCAATGAGCACACTTAGCTCTCAGATCTTGGTTTCTAAATAATGTTCTTCAATAAAAAGAACCAGGGCTACTTGTAATAGTGTATAATTCTAGGGCAGGATATAGAAAACACAAGTTGAGCCTAGAATATCTTATAGAGCCAGAAATTCAAAAAATGCTTTAAAAACACACAAGGGAGCACGTCAAAAGGTGCCACGCTGTAAGACCTCCCAGTGGCCCAAGGTGGAACAATGTGAGCAGCAAAATAAACAATGGTAGCATTAAATTATAACCAGAGAATAAAATATATATCCACACGTCCATAGCAATATAAAAAAGATGAAGTAAAGAAGGAAAAAAGGAAGAAAGTAAGGGAGGGAATGAGGAGGGAGGAAGAAAGAAAATATTTACAGAATTCCAAATACTACATCTACCAATGTAGATGAATAATTCAAAACAGAAAATCACTACTAGAACGCCCCAGTAATCACGACTGTAGGCAAAAGTTAGTAAAGAATTTCAAAATTATGGGTACAATTTAAAGGAGAAAAAACGTATTTGCATAGCCCTAAAGTATTCACTTTCAAATATTTTTAACATATCATTTTCTCTTAAATTTTTAAAAGACATATAATTACTTAAGGCAAAAAATTAACATTGTATTGTGAGATTTGTAATGTTTCAATGTAAAATTTATAAAAGCAGCAGAAAGGATAGAAGGAGGAAAATGGAACTGTTCTGTAGGAAAGTCTTTATGTTTTACGTGTAGTAAAATGTATTAACTCTAAGTAGATTGTGATCTGTTAAACATGCATATTGTAATCTCTGATCAATCACTTAAAAATGCAAAGCGGTGTCACATAAATGCTGATACAGAAATTAAATTATATATATAAAGTATTTATACAAGAATGTGTATAGACCTTTTAGTCATAGTAACCCAAAGCAGAAAATAACCCAAATGGTTTTCAACAGAAAATGGATGAGCAAACTGTAGAGCATTCATGCAACCGAGTACTGCTCATCAACACTAAGGAACAAACTACTGAAGCACACAGCCTGTGTCATTCTCATGAACCTGCTAAGTGAGACAAGCTGCAGATAATATATATTGTATGATTTCAGACAAAATGAACCTATGGTTTTAAAAAAATCAACAAAGAAATAAACTCTGGGGGAGAAAAAATTGCCCAGGAAGGAGCATGAGATAATTTTTTGGAGATGGTAAAAGTACTCTATTCTTGAAAGTTGTGAATGTTATATTGTATATTTATCTGTCAAAGTTGTACATGTAAGATTCGTGCAGTTCAATATACATATGACCTCACAAAGAAAAACAGAACTGGGGGTGAGCTAGGTTGAAGTATAGATAAAACAAAATGGAACGTGATTAGTTGTTGAGGTTGGGTGATGGGTCTAGTATATGATTTTGTATCTGTTATACATGTTTAAAATTTTTTGAAATAAAACACTTTGTATAAAAATACAAAGTTACTGTACAGTGTAGGCTATTAAAAGCTTAGCTACGATTGGAGGGAGGGAGGAAAAGAATAATTGCCAGGGCATGAGTGAAGCTGGTTCTCTTTCTTGGTTATGCAGGTGTTTTTGCTCTGCAATAATTCATCAAGCTTTGTGTGAATACTTTGTGCGTGTATTTTTGTATGACTCTTGTACATCACAAAGTATAAATATTACATATTTTCACATAAAATCGAACCAAAATCTCAGTATAAGAACAGTATTTTGTTTTGGTTAAAGCCAAACATGTTCTCTCATGACGTTATTAAATGAGTTTGAATATTCAGAAGTCTATTCATGCCCTAATTATTGAATGAACACAAGGTCTTTTTATTTTTACCTCAATTTGCAAAGTGGCATGGAGTTAATTTTTTTAATGCAATACTTTCTTCCAGAAAATTTCTCTCTCCACAGGGATGCTCATTGAGGCCAGGGCATCTGGCACAGTGCCCTGCATATAGTATGTGCTCAGCACATACAGAACTGGGTCGTATCAGGAACAAAATGAGTCAGATAGTACTTATGGATAAGAGCCAGGTGTGGCAGAAGCAGATGCATATGTACTTGATCTTTCTTTAATGAGAGGTGCTCTTTGTTGTTTCAGGTGATGGGCTGGTTCGTGAAAAGCCCAGTGCCTTTATTTCCCCATTCATCCACGAGGGGACAGAGCTGGGCAGAGCAGACACCAAGCTCATCTATGAACACCCTGTTGATAAGCACAGACACTAGCCGTGTTGGGGGTGGCTGAGGGAGGTCCTGGTGAGGCTGCGGAGGGGAATGGAGATACAGCAGCTCCACATCCTACACCAACCTTGACCAGCCTGTGCCCACGAGGTGCATGCAACCCAGGATGGCTTTGAATGTGACCCAACACAAATTCATAACACGTTATGTGATTTTTTTTTCTGTGATTTTTTTTTTTTTTTTTTTAGCTCATCAGCTGTTGTTAGTGTTAGTGTATTTTATGTGTGGCTCAAGGCAATTCTGCTTTCAACGTGGCCCAGGGAAACCAAAAGATTGGACACCCCTATTCAGAAAAAAAATATGTGATCTGCTTCCTTATCAAACTTCTATTCTAGGGCTCATGACTCTCCGTTCAGACAGACGCTGTCATCTTTCTCCAGGCCACAGTGTACCTGAGAACCACAGAAAACTTCTGTTCCGCAGTTCTCCATGGGAGTGGCTACGGGGCAGAACCTATTAACTCAGCCCAATACAGACATTTTTGTGGTTCACCTGATCTTCCATGCAGGGATGTTGCTGCTTTCATTAGAGAGGCCGGGGTCTGCCTTTTGCCCCATGCGGGTGAGTGTCAGCTGTGGTGGTGTTAGTTGGTCGGGTCAGTCTAGCCACAGACCCTGAGGTGAGTGAGAAGGAGCCAGGAATGGTGGACTGGCCTAGGCACTCTCCCAACCTTCAGGCTTCTACATGGCCCTCTGCACAGCATGAATGAGTCCTGGAGGTCCTGGATCTGAACTGGGCCAGTGAACTTGTCTTCAGGTCTTCAGGGTGTAGGTGTTGACTGTGACACGTAGGAGCAGGCTGGTCCCTAGGTCACCAGCAGAGCTGTCAGGCAGGGCCCAGCAGAGCACTCAGATGGTGGGAGCTCAAGGGCAGATCATAGGCCTGTGAGGGCTGGGCTCGCAGAAAGGCTCCAGGCCATGGCTAAAATCATCACATGGGAGGAGGGCAGCTGTGCTGCTGGCCTGTCCCAGGGAAGGCAGGGCCCCTTCACGGGGAGCAGTGGAGGCAGGCAGATGCCGGGCACATTGTCCGCTCACGTTTTCCTCCCACGGGAGAAGCAGCAATATCCTTCACTGGGGTGTGTGGCAGTGCCTGGTCACCCATTGCCTGCCTGGTCCAGCAGTGACCGTGGCAGTGGCAGCAGTGGTGATGGCAGTGGGGGCCCCAGGACAGAATGCAGACCTCTGCAAGGCTGGCATCTCAGAAGACCACTGGGCAGCAGCCAAAATTCCTGGGTGCAGGCAGAGCAGCTGTGCTCCAGGGCTGTCACTGGTGAGCCTTGCCCCAGTCCCTTGGAGGGTGCAGTGAAGAGTGACAGCTGTGGGCATATGGTCCACTCACACTTCCATCCTGCAGAGCCAGCTGTGGATTTCACTGCTGGGTGCACAAAGGTGTCCAGGCTCCATGCTGCTTTGCAAGCCTGGTGGCAGCAGTGGTAGCAGCCACTGTGACTTCAAGGGGAACCTCAGGGAGTATCACTTGCCTCTGGGGGCTGAGCTCTCAGAAGAGCACTGGGCCAGAGCCAAAATGCTCAGGCAGGAAAAGGTCAGCTGCACTGTGCACCTGGCAGTGGGAAAGACAGGCCCTGTCTAGTGGGACTCACTTACCTCACAGGTCTCTAAGCCTCTGTTTATTTTTCTTCAAACTTTTATATTTATTTTCTTCAGACTGGATAATTTCTATGGCTCTATATTTCTTCAGTTTCTAATCAGCTGAGAGCTCAACAGTATTTTTTTTCATTTTGTTATCTATTTGATTATTTTATAATTTCTGTTTCTCTAGCAAGGTTCCAGGTCTGTTCATTCATTATGAGAATTTGTTTATCTCCTTGAACATATTTATTTTAGCTGCGTTCAAATCCTTGTCTCCTAATTGCAACATCTTGGCTATCTTGGGGATCATTCCTACTGCCTGCTTTTTATATTGTGTATTGGTGACACTGTCCTGTTTCTTCATACATCTTATACATTTTAATGTTATGTGCTAGAAACTGTAAATGACAGTTGTAGAGATTTTGGATTCCATTGTGTTTTTTTTTGAAGAGTACTGTTATATTTCTAGGATGAATTAACTCCAATCTCCATATCCCCTACATAGACAAAGGTAAAATTGTCATTCAGTTCTTACCTATATCATGTCATATGTATTGTATGTATGTATGTTTGTATATTACTACATGTAATATTTTATCAAGAATTTATTATTCTTTTGTGAGTGTGTTAGTTCCACAAGTTATTCCACCCTTGCTTGAAGACGGAAACTGAATGTTGTTTGCTTTTGGAAGTTTTAATAAATGGGATTAGATAGTATGCATATTTTCAGTCTGCTTGAGTTTATGCAACATTATATTTGTGATGTTTATCCATCTCATTCCATGTGCATATAATTTGTTCATTATTCAGCAATAATACATTTGGTAATATGATATAAAAATAAAAAATGTCTGAAGTTACAGTTATTCTTTAACTTCGGTTTTGTTGATGAGGACTGAGACCAGGCAATGCACCTGGGCAAGGTTACTGAAGAAAATGAGCTCACTCATTACCAAGTTTAGGACCCATCTGCTGCTGCTTTACTTTTCCATGAATTAGGTAATTTCAGTTTTCGCTTTAATGACTCACATTTCTACCAATCCCAGAGCCTACTGTCTGTCTTCTACAGATGACATGACAATAATTAGTACGGAGGGAAATGAAATGGCAGCATTTATTCTTTATACCCATGTCTCAGGGTCAAAAATTCATATACACAGAATGACTCCAAGACAAACCTTGGTATCTGTTTCTTAGCTTCATTTCTGATGAATACTCAAGACTCAGGTGGAAAGTTGGAGAAGGCAGAAATTTATGAATGAGATCTGTGATTTTCTCATGATTTTGCTCTCATATCTCACTGAATTATAACTAATTGGTAGGTGTTCCTACATAAAATATTAACATATAAACGTATAGATTTGTGTAAGAAAATGTGTAATTTTGTAATGTTACACTTTAATTACAGGTTTGACTTCTTCTCATTTTACAGCAAATTTTGCATTTATGAACATTTTTATCTTGACACTAAAATATGAGCTCATTTATAATGATTTAATCCTATTTTTATTTTTTTAAGTTTGAAGATACGTTAATATATCTCTAATACTTAAGAGCTGTTTGAATAATCATGTGATAAAACAAAATTTTAAAATATTTTACAATAATGGTATTTTAGCAGATGACCATAAGGAATATTATTTTTAATTGTATTAGAGTAATTGCTAATAAATAGGTCAGTTTTTTTTTTTTTTTCTGCCACAAAACTATCTAAAAACATTACCTTCTGCTGGTTCTGCTACAAGTCTGTAGAGTGAATACCTTGTATGCATGGAGGCTGGTGATATTAAGAATGATTTCAAATATTTTGGGGTTTTTCTTCTGAGACAGTCTTGTTCTGTCACCCAGGCTGGAGTGCAGTGGTGTGATCTCAGCTCACTGGAACCTCCACCTCCCAGGTTCAAGGGATTCCTCTCTCTCAGCCTCCCGAGTAGCTGAGATTACAGGTGCCTGCCACATTGCCCAACTAATTTTTGTATTTTTAGTAAAAACGGGGTTTCACCATGTTGGCCAAGTTAGTCTCAAACTCTTGACCTTGTGATCTGCCCGCCTCAGCCTCCCAAAACGCTGGGATTACAGTCATGAGCCACCACACTTGGTCCGAATATTTTCTTAAATTCAGCTTAATATTTTGTGTGTTATGGTCTAAAACTAATAAAATGTTATATGTATTAGCTTTTATAAGACTGTTTAGTATTGAGAGAAAAATAGTTTGCAAAGTGGAATGACAGCATTTCCTCATTATAAAAATTAACCTTAAAATTGAGTAACTCTTTTTTTTTCGTTTTAGAAGGAATTTCACTCTTGTTGCCCAGGCTGGAGTACAATGGTGCAATCTCGGCTCACCGCAACCTCTGCTTCATGGTTTTGCTTCATGGTTTCAAGCGATTCTTCTGCCTCAGCCTCCCAAGTAGCTGGGATTACAGGCATGCGCCACCACACTGGACTAATTTTGTATTTTTAGTAGAGATGGGTTTTCTCCATATTGGTCAGGCTGGTCTTGAACTCCTGACCTCAGGTGATCTGCCCACCTCGGCCTCCTAAAATGCTGGGATTACAGGTGTGAGCCACCACTCCTGGCCATAACTCTACTTTTTCTCAGAAATTTTCAAATCTTCTGTAGCTCAGTAAGACATGTATTTACAGAAAGTGGCAAGTATATTTTAAATGTTTGAATTCATAAGTTAATGTTTTCTGTATTGAGTAGGATTACTGCCTTCTGGTGTCTATATATTCCTAAAATGGAAGACAGAGATGATGAAATTAGAATACTATTAAAAACAAAAAGGAATACAATAATGATGATAGAAGTTGTCTATTTGTGGCTCATGTGGGCATCAAACCTTAAGAAACTTTATCAGTAGAAGACTCTGTTCCTGAATACAAGACAATTTTAAGTTTTGTCTTAAAATATTTCATGTTAAAAGCTCTGCATTTCATGTAGAGGAGGAAGGCTGTCTGAGATGATGAATCTGAACTGATCTTGCTCAGGGTTCCTGAGCACGAAGGACATGTCCTCCATTCCTTTCCTAATACAATATTTTACACAGATGTGATGCTAAAATACCTTAATGACTTGAGAGAAAAAAAAGTGTTGTATTTTTCTCATATGTTTTTGGGTTTGGTGATCAGAAAAATGTACTTGCACACAGGATGTTAAGGTTTCCAAAAATTTATAGCACAAGATTTGTGATGAAGCCCCTCCAGTGTTTTTCTGTCTGCTGCCTCTGCAGCCACACTTGTGCCCAGGCTTTTCTTACATGAGCTGAGAATAAAATGAATGGAGATCATGAATGCTGTTAGTAAGCATTGTGCTCTCAGCTGCACCTTACTCTTAAATTTCCAGTGAATAGTAGGTGCATTTCACTTTGTCAATGGTATCTGGAACTTGTCATAATAATTATTTTACTATTCGTACATTGTACAAACAATTTTCCTGGAAGTGTTCGAGCTGGGAAAGATTATCCCCTTTCCCGGTGATGCCAGCTGTGTTTCTCAGGTTGCCAACTATTGTCACTGAAAACAAACCCTCCTCCCTCTGAAGAGATCATCTGCAATTCTCACAATCATGTGCTGTTGATGAACGGTCGGATGTTTTATAATGCAGCGCATAGAATATGGTGAAAGTGATGATAAATATGACACTTTGATTACTATAATAAAACAAAACATAGGGTGCTATTTTGTGATGTATATTTATACTTAATTGTATGTCAGGCAGAATGCAAAGAACTATATTAAAATGGGATCACTCATGAAATTATACAACACTATTATAAAAATGAGGAAATGGGTTTTATCAAACTTTATATTGTCCAACATAACATTTTCTAATGCAAAATAGCATTGGATTTGTATTGTGTCTTTCTGTCTTATGTTACAATTTTTATTCAGACATCGGATATTAACCCATAAAGTCTTTGATGAGTCTGTGATGCCTCGTCTATTTAGTGGTGCTGTTTTCTCTAACATTTCTGTGACTGTGCACATGACTTAGGGGTTCTACTACTAAAAACAGACTAAGATGAAGTGAGAATAAGGAAGAGGAACTTGATCTGCATTATCTGTCTCTAAGAGTGCTCAGGACCTTCACCCCAAGTCCAAGGACAACCTCACTGCTCCTAGCAATCTGAGGGGTAAATTCAGATTTGTACACATTTATGGTTTTAGATAGGACCCAATTCTTGTTTACATTCAAATAACCATATGACTTCTGTAAAATTTTCTTCTGTTCCATTTCTCCCAAGTCTATGTAATGTTTTTGGATGCCATGATTATTTTTTGGTGAGGTTGTGAGATTCATAAAATAAATAAACGGGGAAAAAAGCTGAAAATTTAAAAAGACAAGAAAAAACATTTTTAGTATAACTATAAAATACTGAGATTCTTAAATATATGTTAGAACCTTAGTTCTCCCTATTCCAGGCTCAGTACCAATGCCCTGCAGCATCTCACCTGAGAAAGAGGCCGTAGGAAGATCTGGCAGAAACACACCTGTTTTAGTATGTGAAAGTCACTTACAGAGTGAGGGACATACATTAGAAGTGGTGATCTGGATATTCTGTGGCGTAAGAGAAGAAAACATTTAAAATGATCTGCATTAGTTTCTTCTCGCTTTTGTAGCTTTTGATACATGGCCTGTGATATATGCAGGATAATAGTGATTCTGATATATAATTCCACATGTATTAGTAATGTATGCCCACGTTCTGTTTTATTTATATTGGATTAGAAACCTTAAGATGTGGAGATCATTGGGCTTTTAAGTCAATATTCTCCTGGAGCTTCACCTGATTTCAACATTGCACCGTTCTCCAGCTGAGCTGAGGGTGCAGATCAGTCATTTGGCTCTGGTGGTTAAAATGAATGTCCCTTTAGTAGATTAAGCATTTGTAGGAATTAAAAACTTATTTACTTAACTGTGCAATTACTCCTTTTATAAACTCATACATATCAGGTGGTTTTAGAGCAATGTTCTACTTCAACCACGATTTTCTGAGTATTAGCCAGTATCATAATTGCCACGTTTTCTGCATTATCATTTATACTGAGGCACCAGTGTAGCTTTAAATAACCTTGAAAATATGTGAACCCTTTTCCATCTCAGAAGAGGAATGGAGTGTGTGGATGATTTTTTTTTTTTAGCATCACACAGCTGAATTGTTATAAGACCAGTATTGAATTCATTTGATATCTAGAGTAAATAACATGAGAACATAATTTCTTAATTATTTGATGAAATTTTATAAGAGATTATACAAAGATATCTTGATTAAGAATGAATGGGGCCTGGTACAGTGGTGCATGCCTGTAATCCCAGCACTTTGGGAGACCGAGGCGGGTAAATCACTTGTGGTCAGGAGTTCGAAGACCAGCCTGACCAACATGGTGAAACCCCATCTGTACTAAAAATACAAAATCAGCTGGGTGTGGTGGCACGTGTTTGTAATCCCAGCTACTTGGGAGGCTGAGGTGGGAGAATCGCTTGAATCCAGGAGGCAAAGTTTGCAGTTAGCTAAGATCACGCCATTGAACTCCAGCCTGGGCAACAAGAGTGAAACTACATCTCAAAAAGTAAAATAAAATTACAATTTAAAAAAAGACATGAATTGACTCATTATTACTATGAGAAACCTAAGTATTTTTTAAAGCATGGGAGAGTATAATAAACTAAGTCTCAAAAAAAAGGTCATTATGTAAGCATTTTGGTGCAACCTCACGGATGTCATAAAGTTGAACAACATATCATTCATCCTGAAGAAAGTTGACAACAGGACTTCAGCAATTCTCTCTGAAGATGAAAAAAAGAGTTTATATAAGAGGTCTCTGGCATGAAAATTAAGCTGGGGGGGAACTGGGACCACTGTGGGAGGTAGAGTTAGTAAAAACATGTCCGCATTCTAATATCCAGAACCTGTGAATATATTAGGTAATATAACATAAGGGAATTAAGGTGAAGAGGGTATACACATTAATAAGCAGCTGAAATTGTAATAGAGAAATTATCCTGCATTATTAGGGTAGGCCCCACACAATTGCAAGTGTACTTAAATGAGTGAGAAAGAACAATTGTCAGAGTACTATGATTTAACATCCACTTAATGGGTCATTTTTTCCAAGATGTTTTTGGTTATTCTTCCTCTATTAGCATAAAATGTACTTCAGTTCACTTGCAGAAACACACGTGATTTATTTTTACATGCACTCACTATTTGTCATTAACATTGAATAAAAGAAAGTAAAAACTTAAAGTTTTCTAAACGAATGATTCTTAGTACAGGACAATGTGACTATACCTCTAATTGTTCACATGTGAGTCCTTGATGCATTGTATTAACAATTGGGTGTATAAAATCATTTCCAGATCATATTTTTAAGAAATTATATGAGCTACTCAAGATTAATCAAGATAAATGATTGGAATTAAAATCATGCTGGTGATAATTTTTACTATGGAATAAATAACATTGATGCAGGAGTTTTATTTCTTTTTGTTTCAGATATATAAAATGTTTCCTATTTTCAATGAAGATGAACACACTTGCTACCTATAGTATCATTAAAAATGTCTTCTTTTCCCAAGCTGGTATTGGAGTCTCAGCCAATGCCTTCCTCCTTTTCTTCCATGTGTTCACAGTTCTTGTGGATCACAGGCTTAAGCCTACTGACCTGACTACCAGTCACTTGGCCTTTGTGCATATCGTGATGCTGCTCACCATTGTGTTCTTGTGTCTGAAGACATTTTTGAGTCACTGAATTTTCAAACTGACTTCAAGTGTAAGATGCTTTTCCACATGAACAGGGTGATGAGGGACCTTTCCAACGGCACCACCTGCCTCCTGAGCATGCTGCATGCCGTCGCCATCAGCCCTGGCACCTCCTGGTCTGCAAGGATTAAACAGAAGTTCACAGGTTACATCTTTCACTCCTTCTTCTTCCTATGGGTTCTCAGTTTGTCTCTCAGTAGTAACCTGCTCTCCTCCACCGTGACTTCTTCTAATGGGACCAAGACCGATGTGCTAAGTATCAGTAAATACTGCTGACTTTCTTCCATAAGCTACATCATCTGGAGCCTGTTTTTCATGCTGCCACTGCTTACGAATGCCTTCTTTGTCACAATCATGTTGCTCTCAAGTGCATACATGGTGATTCTCTTGTCTAAGCATCAGAGACGATCCCAATACCCAATACCTTCACAGCACCAGCCACTCTCCAGGAGCCTCCCCAGAGAAGAGGGCCACCCAGACCATCCTGCTGCTGGTGAGTTGCTTTGTGGTCATGCACTGGATTGACCTTATCATCGCATCCTCCTCAACCCTGTTATGGGCTTGTGACTCAGTCATCATGGGCATCCAGAGGCCTATGGGTAATTTCTATTCCACTGTTAGCCCTTTCATACTAATTAGTTCTGATAAAAGAATAATCAAAATTTTCCACAATGTGCAAAATACATATCACAGATTTTAATTAAATTATGAAAATAATTACCTGAAAATAGATTTTGACATCAAATTATTCAAGAAACAGATGATTTGATACATAATTTGATGAAGAGGGTCAGCCCCTCCACACCTGTGGGTATTTCTCATCAGGTGGGATGAGAGACTGAGAAAAGAAATAAGATACACAGTATAGAGAAAGAACAGTGGGCCCACGGGACTGGTGCTGGGCACACGGGGGACCCACACCGGTGCCGGCCTCTGAGTTCCCTCAGTATGTATTGATTATTATTTTTACTATCTTAGTGAGGGTAGTGTAGCAGGGCAACAGGTGGGCAGAAGGTCAGTAGAGAAATGTGAGCAAAGGAGTCTGTATCATGAATAAGTTCAAGGAAAGGTACTGTGCCTGGATGTGCACATAGGCTAGATTTATGTTTCTCTTTACCCACACATCTCAGTGTAGCAAAGAGAAACAGAGCAGTATTGCTGCCAGCATATCTCGCCTCCAGCCACAGGGCGGTTTTCTCGTATCTCGGAATAGAACCAATGGGAATGGTCAGCTTTACACCAAGACATTCCATTCCCAGGGACAAGCAGGAGACAGTAGCCTTCCTCTTATGTCAACTGCAAAGAGGCCTCCCTCTTTCACTACTCCTCAGCACAGACCCTTTGCGGGTGTTGGGATGGGGGATGGTAAGGTCTTTCCTTTCCCATGAGGCCATATCTCAGGCCCTCTCAGTGGGGGGAAACCTTGGACAATACCCAGGCTTTCTCCAGCAGAGGTCTCTGGCTTTCTGCAGTGCATTGTGTCCCTGGTTAATTGAGAATGGAGAATGGCAGTGATTTTAACAAGCATACTGCCTGCAAACATATTGTTAACAAGGCACATCCTATACAGCCCTAAATCCATTAAACTTTGATTCATTACTGCACATGTTTCTGTGAGCACGGGGCTGGGACTAAAGTTACAGGTTAATAGCATCTCAAAACAATTTTTCTTAGTACAGATAAAAATGAAGTTTCTTATGTCCTCCTTTTCTACATAGACACAGTAACAATCTGATCTCTTTCTTTTCCCCACAATTTGATTACACTTTTATTTCATCTAAATACTTTTGAAATCTATGCTGCCAAGTCTTTAGTTCCTTGTCCACCATCATAGTCCCCTGTGTCCACAAGTTCCTTATCTTGAATTTTGATTCCCTAAACTTTATATAAGACAACTTTTCTATCTTCTTGAAGTGTACACTTAAGATGCTCCCATTGGCAAATAAAATTTATCTCTCAGGCTGGAGTGCAGGAGTGCCATCTTGGCTCACTGCAATCTCTGCCTCCCGGGTTCAAGCGATTCTCCTGCCTTAGCCTCCCGAGTAACTGGGATTACAGGCATGCACCACAATGCCCAGCTAATTTTTGTATTTTTAGTAGAGATGGGGTTTCACCATGTTGACCAGGCTGGTATTGAACTCCTGAACTCAGGTGATCCACCTGCCTCGGCCTCCCAAAGTGCTGGGATTACAGGCATGAGCCACCATGGCCGGTCTCAAAATTATTTTGATATTCTCTTTTCTCCATTTGTTTTTACTTAAACATTTAACATATATTTCCAATATTCAAAGTTTATGTGATGTCTAATTTCTTCTGACCCCTTTTCCTCGTACCTTATTTTCTTCCATGCTTCATACTTTTCCAATTTTTTTTTCAACAGGGTTCAGTTGATTCTGCCTTTTCAGGGTGGTCCTGAGAGTCCTGGGTGCCACCCGGTCCTGGGCCAAGGGAGGCCCAGGGGGCCAGTTAAGGCCAATGGTGGGCAAAGGTGGGGTTGCAGTCCCTTGAATGCGGTGAAAACAGGCTGAGGCCTGGAAGCAGCTGTGGTAGGCCAGGGCAGGGTGGAAGACACCAGACTGGGGCCCGGTCAGACCTACAGAGCCAAGGACCCAGGCAACACAAGTACCCCACAGCAGGCAGGGCACAGTGTCACATGACACAAAACATGAAACACAGGCCCAGGCTCACAGTAAGCACATGGACAAGTGGGCACAGATTCACAGGCTAGACAGACAGCCAGCCATGGCTGGGCCAGACATGTGGACACAGTGGTAGTCTGACACACAGACACAAGGAAGACATGGCACTATGGGACACAGGGACTTGGTGCCACAATGCACAGAGCAGGCTGCAGAGCACAAGGGACGTGGGACGGGGCCTTATGGCACTTCTGCCCTGGAATCCTGTGAGACAAGGGTGGGGGCCCCTCTGGAGGTGCCTGGAGCGGCCCCTCGCAGCCCCTCTGGGCTTAGTCCCTCCTCCACACTTTGTTGAGCGGCTTCACCACCTCATCCTAGATGATAAATGCTGTGACCACATCCAGGTAGACCCCGTCAGTGACTGGCAGGGGACAGTGCCCTTGTGATGGCCTTGAGCCCCTCCTTCCTCGGGATCTGCAGCCGGAGTCCCGGGTTCCGGTGTTTGTGCACTTCCAGGCCCAGCATATGAGTCTGGATCCCGTCCAGAGGGGCGTTTCCGAAGACGTGGGCTGCGCCCGCAATGGCTCAGAAGACCCCAGTGATCAGCGGGTTCATGGGCTTATCCCTTTGGCACCAGTTGCTGCAGGGAGGTTAGGACGAAGAAGCGATGGCCTGGTTCAGCCCTGCTTCATCACAGTGGCCGCGAGGTCCTGGTATGTTCCCTCAGCCCTTGTTCCCGCACAATCCCCCTAACCCCAAAGAATTATCTGTTCTTGGGGTTTGGGGAAGTCTGGCGGTGGATGAACTTCACTTTGATGGTCTCCATGGGAGGGACGACCACCAAGGCCTCGACCACGCTGGAGCCCAGGCCACGCAGCAGCCCGAACCTGCTGTTCAGCAGTCCCTGGGCATCCCACATCTGGGTGCGGAGGAACTCGAACTTCCCGAACCTGACGCTGCCTCGGAAATGGAGCGGGAGGGCAGAAAGCTGAGGCTGCTGTCCAGGCCCAGGACGCCGTGGCTGTCACTGTGCCCCACAGGCCCCCATGCCCAGTGCCGGGTGGGGACGAGCCTCCTAGGTCCTCGCGTGCTCGGTAGGAAACGGAATATAGGTGTAGATGCGGCCCGCCAGGCCGCCTGCCATGGTGATCGCCTTCCCCTGGGGTGTCCCCTCGGCCTTCCTTCCGGGAAGCGGCGTGGCCATGGCGGGCAGGAGAGGTGACGCCCGGCGTCACCTCGGTCCAAGCCTCCTGAACTCCGCAGTCCGACCTTAATTTGGTTTTGACACAAATAAAGATCTCACATAAACATAAAATGGGATGTCTTGGCTTACAATTTTTGTTGACAGCAATAGTACTGTTTTATAGGATAATGTATTGGAGTAAATAGGTTTTTATTTTTATTGTTTTCATCAGCTCACTGACATTGATAGAGGATAGTTTTTAGGTTATTGATGAGCAGTTCTCCCTCAGGTACGCCTCAGTGTAGGGGTTTGTGGTCACATAGTTGAGAGGTAGGCTGGGATTAGTTTGTTATGGCAGCAATGTTCTTCTGGGAACCAGGGAATTCAAATCCCTCTCATGACACTTTGGTAATACCGCCCAGGCTTGCTGTGCCTTCCCTTCGCCCTGCTTACCAGAGATGGTCTCTTGCACTCGGCCCAGCTACAATATGTTCCATTGTTCTTTTTATTCCGTGCTGCTTAGCCTGGTGGCAGGGGTGAGGGAATGAGATCTCTGATGTTCTGAGGAAGCCTCACACTCAGCACTGTGAACTGGGGTGTGGGGTGACTGACCTTCAAAGAGTTTCCTGCCCCTCCTGTAGAGGCAATGCCAGCACAAGAGCACATTCCCGTCCCTCCCCCAGTGGTAGAGAGGCTCCTTGTCCATGTTCCTAGCTTCCAGTTGAAGTGAGTCTGCAACAGTGCCCTGTAAATTAACGCTTTCGTTTCTTTATGGGAGATGTATCTGGGCAGAGATACATCTGGGTGTTGACCTTGTTTCTCCACCATCAGTTGCAGTGAGTTTTTTCACAGTTCCCTCTGGCTCAGGATTGGATGCTCTTTCCCTGCAGATCGGGCCTTGTGTTCTATAGGAGAAATGGGAAAGCTGTGTCTCCAGAGTTGTAGCAGTGGGTGGGATAGTGGTCCCTCCCCATCAGCACCATGGGGGAGGCATTCTCAGGATTCTACCCCATTCTTCCTGCCAGGCCTTGTACAGTTCCTAGAAAAATTATACACAAAAGTGTAAACCCTATGTCTGTAGACTCCAGGATTTCTCATTCTCCTTCACCCACCAAACACAGCCACCAGGAACTAGTTCAAAAGTCCTGCTTTAATTTTACTAGTTTCCATGGTCTTCCAGGTACACATAAAAGCCTGGTGCCTGTGTGACCTGCAGGCTCCTGCATGCCTGTTTTTGGACCTCAGTTCTCCAAAGGGCTCAGAACGAGCCATTCATTTATTTGCAGTTTCTCCAGCTTTTTTGTTTGTTTAATGTAGGAGCAACTCCTTGTCAGGTCTCTATATCTACAAACTTAACTCATACACTAACATTTTTAAATACATTTCTTTCCTATTATACTTTTAGTGCTGCTCTACCTATGCTGATTGTTATTCAGTATTTTTTATTTGTCTTTAACACCAGGTTTAATTCCTTCTTAAACTAATTTGTATCTTTTCTATTTTCTTCCATTTCATTTATTTCCCTATGTGGCTTTACCTCTTTTCAGACATTTAAATCATTGATGTGTAATTCCAGTGTAGGAGGTCAGATTATACACTGACATTTCTCCTTGACCACTGGTTATAACACTTCAGCCCTGATGACAGTTATACTTGAAGCCAGATCCACTCTTGACATGTATTTATTTTACTATTCAATAAAAATTAACTCATCATGAACTGTATTTTATTAATAGTTGTAGGCTTTATGGACCTGAAAATACAAAAAATAAAAACAAAATTACATGACCTCAGGGGTTAAAATTTGTTTGGTTAATTAAAGCATTTTTGTCTTTCTGTGATTTGCAACCTTTAGTTATCACCTTGAAATACGAAGCAGAGTTGAAACTAAAGTAGTAGGTGTTGGTGAGATTTTGATGGCTAAGAACTTGGAGCTCATTTTGTAACTGAAAGGGAAATAAGAACACGTGTCACCAGTTCCATATGATCACAATGCCTTTGGAATAATCACCAAGGCAACAAGTGACTTATATTTCAAGAGAGAAGAATTGGAATTAAAATGACCAAGTATAAAGCTGACCCAAGGGCTGGGCGTGGTGGCTCATGCCTGTAATACCAGCACTTTGGGAGGCCAAGGCAGGCAGATCACCTAAAGTCAGGAGTTCGAGACCAGCCTGGGCAATATGATGAAACCCCGTCTCTAATAAAAATACAAAAAATTAGTAGGGCGTGGTTGCGGGTGCCTTAATACCAGCTACTTGGGTGGATAAGGCAGGAGAATCTCTTGAACCCAGGAGGTGGAGGCTGCAATGAGCCAAGATTGTGCCACTGCACTCCAGCCTGGAAGACAGGGTGAGACTCAGTCTCAAAAGATGGATGGATAGATAGATAGATAGATAGATAGATAGATAGAGAGAGAGAGAGAGAGAGAGAGAGAGAGAGAGAGAGAGAGATAGATAGATAGATAGATAGATAGATAGATAGATAGATAGATTAGATAGATAGATAGATAGATAGATAGATAGATAGATAGATAGATAGATAGATAGATAGATAGATAGATAGAGCTGACCCAGTCTGACTTGGATCTTTAACACTTAACCTGCAATACTCATGTAGGCAGTGTGTAAATAACTTGTCAGCAATATTGATGCCCAGGTTCTTCTTGAATTTTCAGGGTTTGGTTTCTCCAGTAGTGACGTGTGTTACTGGGCAAAAGGGGCTTGCTATCCTATGCACTGAAGTCAATACTATGACAATGAATTTTTCTTTTTAGAAAAAAAATCTTTTTGTTGTAATTTTTGTTTTGTTTTAAAATGTTTTTATTTCAATATCATTTAGGGTACAAGTGATTTTTGGTTAAATGGATGAATTATATAGTGTTGAATTCTGAGATTTTAGTGCACCCATCACCTGAGTTGTACACATTGTACCCAATAGGTAGTTTTTTTTTTTATCTCTCATCCACCTCCCACCCTCCCCTTCTGAGTCTCCAAAGCTCGTTATATCACACCATATGCCTTTGTATACTCATAGCTTAGCTCCTATTTATAAGTGAGAACATATGATATTTGATTTTCCATTCTTGAGTTATTTTACTTAGAATAATGGCCTTCAGCTTCATTCAAGTTGCTGCAAAGGACATTTTATTTCTTTTTATGACTGAGTAGTATTCCATGTGTATGTATATCAAATTTTCTTTATCCATTCATTGGTTGATGGGCATTTAGGTTGGTTCTCTATCTTTGTAACTGTAAATTGTGCTGCAATAAACATACATGTGCATGTGTCTTTTTCATATGACTTATTTTCCTTTGGGTAGATACCCAGTACAAGGATTGTTGGTAAATCTACTTTTAGTTTTGCATACTGTTTTTCATAGAGGTTACACTAATTTACACTCCTACCAGCAGTGTATAAGTGTTCCCTTTTCACCACATCCACATCATGTGTTATTTTTTGACTTCTGATAATGGCCATTCTTAAAGAAGATGGAAGGTGGTAGTATCTCCTTGTGATTTTAGTTTGCATTTCCCTGATGATTAGTGGTGTTGAGCATTTTTTCATATGTATATTGGTCATTTGTATATCTTCGGGAAACTCCCAGGTTACAAAATCAATGTACCATATTCGTACATTGTACCAACACCAAGCTGAGAATCAAGAACTTAATCCCTTTTACAATAGCTGCAATAAAATAAAATAACTAGGCTTTTACTTAACCAAGGAGGTAAAATATCTCTACAAGGAGAACTACAAAACACTGCTGAAATAAACCATATGGGCACAAATAGAAGTACATCTCATGCTCATGGACTGAAAGAATCAATACTGTGAAAGTGACTATACTGCCTAAAGCAATCTGTGGATTCAGTGCAATTCCCATCAAAATACCAATATTTTTCACAGAATTAGAAAAATTTTAAAATTCATATGGAACCAAAAAAGAGCCTGAATAGCCAAAGCAATTCTAGGCAAAAAGAACAAATATAGAGGCATCACATTACTGCACTTCAAATTATACTACAAGACTGTAGTTACCAAAACAGCATGGCACTGGTATAAAACTAGGCACATAGGCCAATGAAACCAAATTGAGAAACCAGAAATAAGGCAAATACTTATAATTAACTAATCTTTGATAAAGCATACATGAATATGCATTGAAGAAAGAAGGCTCTCTTTAATAAATGGTACCAGGAAAACTAGCCAGCCACATGTAGAAGAATGAAACTGGATTATTATCTCTCACCTTATACTCAAATCAACTCAAGACAGATCAGTGACTTAAATCTAAGACCTGAAATCACGAACATTCTAGAAGATGACCTGGGGAATGGGGGGAAGTCTTCAGAACATTAGCCTAGACAAAGAATTCTTGATTAAGAGCCCAAAAACAAATGCAAATAAATAAACCTAATTAAAAAGCTTCTGCATAGCAAAAAAAAAAAAAAAAATCAGAGTACACAGAAAACCCATAGAATGGAAGAAAATATTTGCAAACTATGCATCTGACAAAGAACTAGTATCCAGAATCTATGGGGAACTAATGCAAATCAGCAGAAAAAATAGTTCCATCAAAAAGTGGGCAGATGACAGAAATAGATATTATTGTTATTTGACTGAAAAGAAGACAGGAGTCCATATCTGTCTCTCTGTGTAGGCCTCAAGCCAGTATTTTTACTAGAAAAGGTTCAGGAAGTGGGTTTGGAGATTAATTGGTGATTGGTGGAAGGAAAGGGAAGGTCTGGAAAGTCCTTGAACATGCACAGTCATCTCCTCATCATGGGTTGTATGTCAAATTCAGGGGAAGTTAGTACAAAACATTTGATTGAAATTTGGGCTGTGATGTTTGCAAGCTTGTTCTGTGCAGTCTCCAGCCACCTTGGCTCCAACATTTTTCAGTTAGTTTTTTCTTGATATCACAAATGGAGGGAGTTCAGCATTTCAGAAAGTTGTTCCCTTTATTATCTGCTATCTTGCAAACTCAAGAATACCTGTTAGTCATTAGTTTCTCACTCTTTGGGTCACAATTTTAGTTTCAGTTTTTCAGCATATTTTTTTTCTGTTCTCATATGCTATCCTGTAAGCCCAATAATTCAGTCATATATGTAACTATTTGGGGGTATGGTTTTATCTGCACCCTTCCTGCCCCAGATACAAAGTCTGCCCAGGATTTTGGACCCCAATGGGGCAGAGCCTGTCACTGGAAGATCCATGGGATGGGGCCTTTATGGGTGGTGGTGGAGCACTGGCCTCAGTAAAAATCTGTCCCCTAACATGGGTCCAGGCAAGAGGGGGTCTCATCAATTCAGACTTCAGCTGGGGTCACTGTGGGACCCACCAGACATGTGGGGTCCCCAGTCGGAGTGGGGAGCCATCTGCCCTCAGACATTCATGGACAATAAAATAGCCCTAGAGGAATGGCTAGGAGGTGAAGGGTGCCCTTCCCTTCCCATTGGTCAGGAACAGGGGCTTTCTGCATGGCCCTCTCTCTGTCCCAACCTCTGGAGGCATCATGCTTCCTCTGCCCTGAGTAGTCCCTGAAGGAACGGTTTCTCTGCTCAAGGACCACACCACTAGAGCTCATTTGTTCCTTTCTGGTAACCTGGGCAAATGAAGCCCAGGTTATTTTCTAGACTAAAAATAGTACTGTACTGACAGCCCAGAATTGGGGAATCTGCTGTCCCTTTACCTAAGACATAACCTCCACGAGCACAGAGGCTGCTCTGGAATCAACAGATCATTTCCCCTCAACCAAACATTTTCTCACCCAACTGGTTTTCTTAAGCTGACTCACCAGCCGCAGTGAGTTTTGAGTAGACCAAAGCTGTTATGAGATTTCTTGTTTTCTTCAGTAACTGGGATTTTTGTGGTCCCCAAATGATCCCAGGTGGCTGATCATATAGAGGTCTCTGGGCCTTGACCCCACTCTGCCTCCAGGTGCCCAGAATAATCCATCATAGGACCTTCCCCCTTGGCAGGTGGACATTGTTCATCTTCCTGAAGCAACTGTGTGCCCATCTTGGCACATTTGAAGACAACAGACCTTGCTGTCCAGGGCCCCCTGTTCTCATACCCTCAGGCAGGAACACACCCTTGCACAGGGGAAGAGACTCCAGAGACCCTGGTGGGGGATGAGGACTGGGTCTGGGCTTTTGTTCCTGGTGGAGAATGTGGTCATCTTGCTGGTATTTGAGACCCAGGCAGGACCTTGGTTTGGGGTGTTCTCTGAAGCTCTCAAATGCAATGTAATATTTAAATTATTTTTTGCTTGCAGGTTGGACATGGAGGATGTGGATACCCTCTTACCCAGAATCAAGGGGACATTATTCCAAGTATGAGTGGGTACAGGGCAGGCTGCTCTTTTGAAGGGGCAGGGGAATCACCACTCCTTCTGTGCTGTAGTCAGAGGGTCCTGGGTCTACTTGGGACACAGGGCAGGGAGTGGCTGCACACACCCCCATGCCTCCACACTCCACAGCTTGGCCCCCCTCACCCTGACCCCTCTGCATTGCAGGGATGCCCAGGCCAGGGTGCCAGTGGACATAGGGCAGGAAGATTTTTTAATCTAGAAAATCACCAATTATCTCCAGATTCTGTAGTGTGTCTTCTGTCTCCTGAGCCCCCACCCCCAGCAATCTCATCTCAGTGATAGGTTTTATTTTGAGAAACGCCTCTCTGAGGAAGGACATGTCTCAAGTCTGCCTCCTTCCCATGATTGGAACTCCCCCCCAGGTGCCCTGCAAATCCAGCCCACGGTCAGTGTTAGGCCAGAGCTGAGAGGCCCACTGTGGGAACTCAGAGAACAAGTGGAGACAGAAATATGGCTGGGCTAAGCCCCTGGGCTCTCCAAGGGGCACAGCAGTGCAGTCTCCAAGTCAACAAGGGAGGAGTCGTCCAGCCTGAGGGACCAGCCCTGTCCTTTGGAGCCTGCCCTAGAGAATTACAGGGTCTAGCCACAGGACAAACGGGTGCTTGGAACGGCTGGTGGGCAGTTGTCCAGAAGGACTCTGAGGGCTAAGATAGTCCAGTCCTGCCACCCCACAGGGAGGAGTAAAGGGGCAGGAAAAGCTGTGACCCGGGGAGAAAATGGTCAGGGCCCTGGCTTGGGCATCTCACAAGGAAGGCAAGGTGGAAGCAGAGCTTGCAGCCAAGGTGATCTGACCAAAGGTCTCATGCTAAGAGGGGATCTGGGATCTGGTGGGAGGAGCCCAGTATGGAGTCTCCCTGTAGGGGTCACTGGAGAAGCTGAGGTAGTGGTGACCCAACGGAACTGACGACTTTTGGATGCATCTGAATCAGCCAGCCTGTGGTGAGTGGATGGAGCTGCATTGGGCAGCAGATTGGGTGAGGCCAGAAGTAGGGACTCACCTGGGACCTCTCAGCAGAGAAGCTTTGGTCAGTCCCAAAGATGTGGAGCACCCTCTAGAGACCCAGCTCCCTGCTGACTTGGTCAGCACCATGGCCAGAGGGAAGGCTGGGGAGACTGAGTCAGAAAAGAATAGTGAGAGGATCCACAAAATACAGATGTAACTCTGTGAGTGTAAGTCACACATCACAAAGCAGTTTCTCAGAAAACTTCTTTCCAGGTTTTCTCTGAGGATATTTTCTTTTTCACCATAGCCCTCTATGGGCTTCCAAATATCACTTTGCAAATTCCACAAGAACAGGCTTAGCGAAAGGCTTCTTGAGGGGAAAGCTGTAACTCTGTGAGATGAATTAACAGAACACTAAGCAGTTTCTCAGAAAGCTTCTTTCCAGATTTCATCTGAGGATATTTCCTTTTTCAACGAAGCCCTCTATGGGCATCGAAATATCACTTTGCAAATTCCACAAGAACAGGCTTAGCGAAAGGCTTCTTGAGGGGAAAGCTGTAACTCTGTGAGATGATTTCACAGAACACAAAGAAGTTTCTCAGAAGGCTTCTTTCTCTTTGTTATCCCAGGATATTTCCTTTGGCCCTATAGTCTTCAAAGGGATCTGAAATATCAGTTTTCAGATTCCACAGAAATCAGGCTAGCAAACAGATCCACGAAATACAGATGTAACTCTGTGAGTGGAAGTCACACATCACAAAGCAGTTTCTCAGAAATCTTCTTTCCAGTTTTTCTCTGAGGATATTTTCTTTTTCACTGTAGCCCTCTATGGGCTTCCAAACATCACTTTGCAAATTCCACAAGAACAGGATTAGTGAGCAGCTTCTTGAGGGGAAAGCTGTAACTCTCTGAGATGAATTAACAGAACACTAAGCAGTTTCTCAGAGAGCTTCTTTCCAGATTTCATCTGAGGATATTTCCTTTTTCACGGTAGCCCTCTATGGTCATCGAAATATCAATTTCCAAATTCCACAAGAACAGGCTTAGCGACAGGCTTCTTGAAGGGAAAGCTGTAACTCTGTGAAATGATTTCACAGAACACAAGGGAGTTTCTCAGAAAGCCTTTTTCTCTTTGTTATCGGAGGATATTTCCTTTGGCCCGATATACTTCAAAGGGATCCGAAATATCAGTTCTCAGATTCCACAGAAATAAGGCTAGCAAACAGATCCACGAAACACACATGTAACTCTGTGAGTGGAAGACACACATCACAAAGCAGATTCTCAGAAAGCTTCTTTCCAGTTTTTCTCTCAGGATATTTTCTTTTTCACCATTGCCGTCTATGCGCTTCCAAATATCACTTTGCAAATTCCACAAGAACAGGCTTAGCGAACGGCTTCTTGAGGGGAAAGCTGTAACTCTGTGAGATGAATTAACAGAACACTAAGCAGTTTNTTCTTGAGGGGAAAGCTGTAACTCTGTGAGATGAATTAACAGAACACGAAGCAGTTTCTCAGAAAGCTTCTTTCCAGATTTCAACGAAGGATATTTCCTTTTTCACCGTAGCCCTCTATGGGCATCGAAATATCACTTTGCAAATTCGACAAGAACAGGCTTAGCGAAAGGCTTCTTGACGGGAAAGCTGTAACTCTCTGAGATGATTTCACAGAACACAAAGAAGTTTCTCAGAAAGCTTCATTCTCCTTGTTATCGGAGGATATTTCCTTTGGCCCTGTAGTCTTCAATGGGATCCGAAATATCAGTTCTCAGATTCCACAGAAATAAGGCTAGCAAACAGATCCACGAAATACAGATGTAACCCTGTGAGTGGAAGTCACACATCACAAAGCACGTTCTCAGAAAGCTTCTTTCCAGGTTTTCTCTGAGGATGTTTTCTTTTTCACCATAGCCCTATACGGGTTCCAAATATCACTGCAAATTCCTCAAGAACAGGCTTAGCGAACGGCTTCTTGAGGGGAAAGCTGTAACTCTGTGAGATGAATTAACAGAACACGAAGCAGTTTCTCAGAAAGCTTCTTTGCAGATTTCATCGGAGGATATTTCCTTTTTCAAAGTAGCCATCTATGGGCATCGAAATATCACTTTGCAAATTCCACAAGAACAGGCTTACCGAAAGCCTTCTTGAGGGGAAAGCTGTAACTCTGTGAGGTGATTTCACAAAACGCAAAGAAGTTTCTCAGAAAGCTTCTTTCTCTTTCTTATCGGAGGATATTTCCTTTGGCCCTATAGTCTTCAAAGGGATCCGAAATATCAGTTCTCAGATTCCACAGAAATAAGGCTAGCAAACAGATCCACGAAATACAGATGTAACTCTGTGAGTGTAAGTCACACATCACAAAGCAGTTTCTCAGAAAACTTCTTTCCAGTTTTTCTCTGAGGATATTTTCTTTTTCACCATAGCCCTCTATGGGCTTCCAAATATCACTTTGCAAATTCCACAAGAACAGGCTTAGCGAAAGGCTTCTTCAGGGGAAAGCTGTGACTCTGTGAGCTGAATTAACAGAACACGAAGCAGTTTCTCAGAAAGCTTCTTTCCAGATTTCATCGCAGGGTATTTCCTTTTTCACTGTAGCCCTCTATGGGCATCGAAACATCACCTTGCAANGCCTCTTTCTCTTTGTTATCGGAGGATATTTCCTTTGGCCCTATAGTTTTCAAAGGGATCCGAAATATCTGTTCTCAGATTCCACAGAAATAAAGCTAGCAAAGAGATCCACGAAATACAGATTTAACTCTGTGAGTGGAAGTCACACATCACAAAGCAGTTTCTCAGAAAGCTTCTTTCCAGTTTTTCTCTGAGGATATTTTCTTTTTCACCATAGTCTCCTATGGGCTTCCAAATATCACTCTGCGAATTCCACAAGAAGAGGCTTAGCGAGCGGCTTCTTGAGGGGAGAGCTGTAACTCTGTGAAATGAACTAACAGAATACTAAGCAGTTTCTCAGAAAGCTTCTTTCGAGTTTTCATCTGAGGGTATTTCCTTTTTCACCATAGCCCTCTATAGGCTTCCAAATATCAACTTGCAAATTCCACAAGAACTGTCTTAGCGAAAGGCTTCTTGAGGGGAAAGCTGTAACTCTGTGAGATGATTTCAAAAAACGCAAAGAAGTTTCTCAGAAAGCTTCTTTGTCTTTGTTATCGGAGCATATTTCCTTTGGCCCTATAGTCTTCAAAGAGATCCGAAATATCTGTTCTCAGATTCCACAGAAATAAGGCTAGCAAAGAGATCCACGAAATACAGATGTAACTCTGTGAGTGGAAGTCACACATCACATCACAAAGCAGTTTCTCGAAAAGCTTCTTTCCGGTTTTTCTCTAGGGATATTTTCTTTTTCACCATAGCCCTCTAGGGGCTTCCAAATATCACTTTGCGAATTCCACAAGAACAGGCTTAGCGAGCGGCTTCTTGAGGGGAAAGCTGTAACTCTGTGAGATGAATTAACAGAACACTAAGCACTTTCTCAGAAAGCTTCTTTCCAGATTTCATCTGAGGATATTTCGTTTTTCACCATAGCCCTCTATGGGCTTCCAATTATCACTTTGCAAATTCCACAAGAACTGTCTTAGCGAAAAGCTTCTTGAGGGGAAAGCTGTAACTCTGTGAGATGATTTCACAGAACACTAAGCAGTTTATCACAAAGCTTCTCTCCAGATTTCATCGGAGGATATTTCCTTTCTCACCATAGCCCTCTATGGGCATCGAAATATCACTTTGCAAATTCCACAAGAACAGGCTTAGCGAAAGGCTTCTTGAGGGGAAAGCTGTAACTCTCTCAGATGTTTTCACAGAACACAAAGAAGTTTCTCAGAAAGCTTCTTTCTCTTTCTTATCGGAGGATATTTCTTTTGGCCCTATAGTCTTCAAAGGGATCCGAAATATCAGTTCTCAGATTCCAGAGAATTAAGGCTAGCAAACAGATACACGAAATACAGATGTAATTCTGTGAGTGGAAGTCACACATCACAAAGAAGTTTGTCCGAAAGCTACTTTCCAGTTTTTCTCTGAGGATATTTTTTTTACCATAGACCTCTATGGGCTTCCAAATATCACTTTGCAAATTCCACAAGAACAGGCTTAGCGAACGGCTTCTTCAGGGGAAAGCTGTAACTCTGGGAGATGAATTAACAGAACACTAAGCAGTTTCTCAGAAAGCGTCTTTCCAGATTTCATCGGAGGATATTTCCTTTTTCACCGTAGCCCTCTATGAGCATCGAAATATCACTTTGCAAATTCCACAAGAACAGGCTTAGCGAAAGGCTTCTTGAGCGGAAAGCTGTAACTCTGTGAGATGATTTCACAGAACACAAAGAAGTTTCTCAGAAAGCTACTTTCTCTTTGTTATCGGAGGATATTTCCTTTGGCTCTATAGTCCTCAAAGGGATCCGAAGTATCAGTTCTCAGATTCCACAGAAATCAGGCTAGCAAACAGATCCACGAAATACAGATGTAACTCTGTGAGTGGAAGTCACACATCACAAAGCAGTTTCTCAGAAAGCTTCGTTCCACTTTTTCTCTGAGGATATTTTCTTTTTCACCATAGCCCTCTATGGGCTTCAATATATCACTTTGCAAATTCCACAAGAACAGGCTTAGTGAACGGATTATTGAGGCGAAAGCTGTAACTCTCAGACGAATTAACAGAACACTAAGCAGTTTCTCAGAAACCTTCTTTCCAGATTTCATGGAAGGATATTTCCTTTTTCACAGTAGCCCTCTATGGGCATCGAAATATCACTTTGCAAATTCGACAGGAACAGGCTTAGCGAAAGGCTTCTTGAGGGGAAAGCTGTAACTCTATGAGATGATTTCAGAGAACACAAAGAAGTTTCTCAGAAGGCTTCTTTCTCTTTGTTATCGGAGGATATTTCCTTTGGCCCTATAGTCTTCAAAGGCATCCGAAATATCAGTTCTCAGATTCCACAGAATTAAGGCTAGCAAACAGATCCACGAAATACAGATGTAACTCTGTGAGTGGAAGTCACACATCACAAAGCAGTTTCTCACAAAGCTTCTTTCCAGATTTTCTCTGAGGATATTTTCTTTTTCACCATAGTCCTCTATGGGCTTCCAAATATCATTTTGCAAATTCCTCAAGAACCAGCTTAGCGAAAGGCTTCTTGAGGGGAAAGCTGTAACTCTGTGAGATGATTTCACAGAACACTAAGCAGTTTCTCAGAAAGCTTCTTTCTAGATTTCATCTGAGGATATTTCCTTTTTCACCGTAGCCCTCTATGGGCATCGAAATATCACTTTGCAAATTCCACAAGAACAGGCTTAGCGAAAGGCTTCTTGTGGGGAAAGCTGTAACTGTGAGATGATTTCACAGAACACAAGGAAGTTTGTCAGGAAGCCTCTTTCTCTTTCTTGTCGGAGGATATTTCCTTTGGCCCTAGAGTCTTCAAAGGGATCCGAAATATCAGTTCTCAGATTCCACAGAAATAAGGCTAGCAAACAGATACACGAAATACAGATGTAATTCTGTGAGTGTAAGTCACACATCACAAAGAAGTTGGTCAGAAAGCTTCTTTCCAGTTTTTCTATGAGGATATTGTCTTTTTTACCATAGACCTCTATGGGCTTCCAAATATCACTTTGCAAATTCCACAAGAACAGGCTTAGCGAACGGCTTCTTGAGGGGAAAGCTGTAACTCTGTGAGATGAGTTAACAGAACACTAAGCAGTTTCTCAGAAAGCTTCTTTCCAGATTTCATCAGAGGATATTTCCTTTTTCACCGTAGCCCTCTATGAGCATCGAAATATCACTTTGCAAATTCCACAAGAACAGGCTTAGCGAAAGGCTTCTTGAGCGGAAAGCTGTAACTCTGTGAGATGATTTCACAGAACACAAAGAAGTTTCTCAGAAAGCTTCTTTCTCTTTGTTATCGGAGGATATTTCCTTTGGCTCTATAGTCCTCAAAGGGATCCGAAATATCAGTTCTCAGATTCCACAGAAATAAGGCTAGGAGACAGATCCACGAAATACAGATGTAACTCTGTGAGTGGAAGTCACACATCACAAAGCAGTTTCTCAGAAAGCTTCTTTCCAGTTTTTCTCTGAGGATATTTTCTTTTTCACCATAGCCCTCTATGGGCTTCCAATATCACTTTGAAAATTCCACAAGAACAGGCTTAGCGAACGGCTTTTGAGGGGAAAGCTGAAACTCTGAGAGATGAATTAACAGAACACTAAGCAGTTTCTCAGAAAGCTTCTTTCCAGATTTCCTCTGAGGATATTTCCTTTTTCACCGTAGCCCTCTTAAGAGCATCGAAATATCACTAAGCAAATTCCACAAGAACAGGCTTAGCGAAAGGCTTCTTGAGGGGAAAGCTGAAACTCTGTGAGATGATTTCAAAGAACACAAAGAAGTTTCTCAGAAATCCTCTTTCTCTTTGTTATCGGAGGATATTTCCTTTGGCAATATAGTCTTCAAAGGGATCCGAAATATCAGTTCTCAGATTCCACAGAAATAAGGCTAGCAGACAGATCCACGAAATACAGATGTAACTCTGTGAGTGGAAGTCACACATCACAAAGCAGTTTCTCACAAAGCTTCTTTCCAGGTTTTCTCTGAGGATATTTTCTTTTTCACCATAGCCCTCCAGGGGTTCCAAATATCACTTAGCAAATTCCTCAAGAACAGGCTTAGCGAGCGGCTCCTTGAGGGGAAAGCTGTAACTCTGTGAGATGAATTAACAGAACACTAAGCAGTTTCTCAGAAAGCTTCTTTCCAGATTTCATCTGAGGATATTTCCTATTTCACCATAGCCCTCTATGGGCTTCCAAATATCACTTTGCCAATTCCACAAGAACTGTCTTAGCGAAAGGCTTCTTGAGGGGAAAGCTGTAACTCTGTGAGATGATTTCACAGAACACAAAGAACTTTCTCAGAAATCCTCTTTCTCTTTGTTATCGGAGGATATTTCCTTTGGCAATATAGTCTTCAAAGGGATCCGAAATATCAGTTCTCAGATTCCACAGAAATAAGGCTGGCAAACAGATCCACGAAATGCAGATGTAACTCTGTGACTGGAAGACACACATCACAAAGCAGTTTCTCAGAAAGCTTCTTCCAGTTTTTCTCTGAGGATATTTTCTTTTTCACCATAGCCCTCTAGGGGTTCCAAGTATCACTTTGCAAATTCCACAAGAACAGGCTTAGCGAAGGGCCTCTGGAGGGGACAGCTGTAACTCTGTGAGATGAATTAACAGAACACTAAGCAGTTTCTCAGAAAGCTTCTTTCCAGATTTCCTCTGAGGATATTTCCTTTTTCACCGTAGCCCTCTATGGGCATCGAAATATCACTTTGCAAATTCCACAAGAACAGGCTTAGCGACAGGCTTCTTGAGGGGAAAGCTGTAACTCTGTGAGATGATTTCACAGAACACAAAGAAGTTTCTCAGAAAGCTTCTTTCTCTTTGTTATCGGAGGATATTTCCTTTGGCCCTATAGTCTTCAATGGGATCCGAAATATCAGTTCTCAGATTCCAAAGAAACAAGGCTAGCAAACAGATCCACAAAACACAGATGTAGCTCTGTGAGTGGAAGTCACACATCACAAAGCAGTTTCTCAGAAAGCTTCTTTACAGTTTTTCTCTGAGGATATTTTCTTTTTCACCATAGCCCTCTATGGGCTTGGAAATATCACTTTGAAAATTCCACAAGAACAGGCTTAGCGAACGGCTCCTTGAGGGGAAAGCTGTAACTCTGTGAGATGAATTAACAGAACACTAAGCAGTTTCTCAGAAAGCTTCCTTCCAGATTTCATCTGAGGATAATTCGTTTTTCACCGAAGCCCTCTATGGGCATTGAAATATCATTTTGCAAATTCCACAAGAACAGGCTTAGCGAAAGGCTTCTTGAGGGGAAAGCTGTAACTCTGTGAGATGATTTCACAGAACACAAAGAAGTTTCTCAGAAAGACTCTTTCTCTTTGTTATCGGAGGATATTTCCTTTGGCAATATAGTCTTCAAAGGGATCGGAAATATCAGTTCTCAGATTCCACAGAAATAAGGCTAGCAAACAGATCCACGAAATGCAGATGTAACTCTGTGAGTGGAAGACACACATCACAAAGCAGTTTCTCAGAAAGCTTCTTCCAGTTTTTCTCTGAGGATATTTTCTTTTTCACCATAGCCCTCTAGGGGTTCCAAATATCACTTTGCAAATTCCACAAGAACAGACTTAGCGAACGGCTTCTTGAGGGGACAGCTGTAACTCTGTGAGATGAATTAACAGAACACTAAGCAGTTTCTCAGAAAGCTTCTTTCCAGATTTCATCTGAGGATATTTACTTTTTCGCCGTAGCCCTCTATGGGCATGGAAATATCACTTTGCAAATTCAACAAGAACAGGCTTAGCGAAAGGATTCTTGAGGGGAAAGCTGTAACTCTGTGAGATGATTTCACAGAACACAAAGAAGTTTCTCAGAAAGTCTCTTTCTCTTTGTTATCGGAGGATATTTCCTTTGGCCCTATAGTCTTCAAAGGGATCCGAATTATCAGTTCTCAGATTCCACAGAAATCAGGCTACCAAACAGATCCACAAAATACAGATGTAACTCTGTGAGTGGAAGTCACACATCACAAAGCAGTTTCTCAGAAAGCTTCTTTGCAGTTTTTCTCTGAGGATATTTTCTTTTTCACCATAGCCCTCTATGGGCTTGCAAATATCACTTTGAAAACTCCACAAGAACAGGCTTAGCGAACGGCTTCTTGAGGGGAAAGCTGTAACTCTGTGAGATGAATTAACAGAACACGAAGCAGTTTGTCAGAAAGCTTCTTTCCAGATTTCATCTGAGGATATTTCCTTTTTCACCGTAGCCCTCTATGGGCATCGAAATATCACTTTGCAAATTCCACAAGAACAGGCTTAGCGAAAGGCTTCTTCAGTGGAAAGCTGTAACTCTGTGAGATGATTTCACAGAACACAAAGAAGTTTCTCAGAAAGCTTCTTTCTCTTTGTTATCGGAGGATATTTCCTTTGGCCCTATAATCTTCAAAGGGATCCGAAATATCAGTTCTCAGATTACACAGAAATCAGGCTGGCAAACAGATCCAAGAAATACAGATGTAACTCTGTGAGTGGAAGTCACACATCACAAAGCAGTTTCTCAGAAAGCTTCTTTACACTTTTTCTCTGAGGATATTTTCTTTTTCACCATAGCCCTCCATGGGCTTCAATATATCACTTTGCAAATTCCACAAGAACAGGCTTAGCGAACGGCTTCTTGAGGGGAAAGCTGTAACTCTGAGAGATGAATTAACAGAACACTAAGCAGTTTCTCAGAAAGCTTCTTTCCAGATTTCCTCTGAGGATATTTCCTTTTTCACCGTAGCCCTCTAAGAGCATCGAAATATCACTAAGCAAATTCCACAAGAACAGGCTTAGCGAAAGGCTTCTTGAGGGGAAAGCTGTAACTCTGTGAGATCATTTCACAGAACGCAAAGAAGTTTCTCAGAAAGCTTCTTTCTCTCTGTTATCGGAGGTTATTTCCTTTGGCCCTATAATCTTCAAAGGGATCCGAAATATCAGTTCTCAGATTACACAGAAATCAGGCTAGCAAACAGATCCAAGAAATACAGATGTAACTCTGTGAGTGGAAGTCACATATCACAAAGCAGTTTCTCAGAAAGCTTCTTTCCAGTTTTTCTCTGAGGATATTTTCTTTTTCACCATAGCCCTCTATGGGCTTCCAAATATCACTTTGCAAATTCCACAAGAACAGGCTTAGCGAACGGCTTCTTGAGGGGACAGCTGTAACTCTGTGAGATGAATTAACAGAACACTAAGCAGTTTCTCAGAAAGCTTCTTTCTAGATTTCATCTGAGGATATTTCCTTTTTCACCGTAGCCCTCTATGGGCATCGAAATATCACTTTGCAAATTCCACAAGAACAGGCTTAGCGAAAGGATTCTTTAGGGGAAAGCTGTAACTCTGTGAGATGATTTCACAGAACTCAAAGAAATTTCTCAGAAAGCTTCTTTCTCTTTGTTATCGGAGGATATTTCCTTTGGCCCTATAATCTTCAAAGGGATCTGAAATATCAGTTCTCAGATTCCACAGAAATAAGGCTAGCAAACAGATCCACGAAATACACAAGTCACAAAACATGTTTTTTCTTGAAAAGAAAGAAATGATGTAATGCATGTTTAAATTGAATAACTGCCTTTATCTGTCACTTTCGTAGTATGCTTCCCCATGCACAGATCTCCCCCCATCCCACAAAATGCTTAAAAAATAACTTAACTCTTTGTTTGGGGCTCAGTCCTTTGGATATTAATACAACTGGGCGGTGCACCTAAATAATTAATAAATATTCTTCTGAACCCCATTGGTCTCTCTGATTCCTTAAAAATCCCGCTACACAGGCAGTATTCTCCCAGCATTCCCAGTCCTCTTCTGCTGCTTCCCTCCATCCAGTGCAGTTTCACAGTGCAGAGGGAAGCTTAGTTTCCAAACCAAGCTAAGCTGGGAGGAACAGCAGGAGAACAACCTGGAAAGCAGTCCCACCCAGAAACAAAGGAACAGATGTCCCTTAAGAATGAGATAGGATGTGCAGATAAAATGCAACATCACCTTTTCTAGAAGGCAAAGGCCAGCCACAGTTGCCTACCACTCATCCTAGACCTAGAGAAACCACGCAGCCATCATGTGGGACATGGAGACCAAGGGAGATTCCCTGTCCAAGACAGGTATGGAAGCCCAGAGGATCATCACATCTGCCTAATCAACCAGAAATAGGTTTGGAGAGCGGAACAACCATGGAATGGATCTCCACGAAGTTTCTCCCTGATGGACTCAAAGTGTTCTTTGCTGAAGACATTAAGCCAGACCAAGCCTCTAGGCCCCTGTGGCAGACAGAGCAAGAGGGAGTACAAAGCAGAGGCCAGAGCCCAGGCAGGATATAGCACAATGCCACTGCCATGGGCATCCGGGAAAAAGTGCCAAATGGTAGACCGGGCCAGAAAGGCCAGCATTTAAGTGACAGACATCCTTGCCACATCCCGTTCCTGGATTCTCTCCAAGCCTGTGTAGCAGTGGGGCTACATTTCTTAATGAGAGGAGATGGCGGGAGGAGTAAGAACCATCGTCTTTGGTGTTGGTCTGCACACCCTCCTGCAGGACAATAAGTTCCTGGGAGGCTTTGGTCCTTGGGTGTGGTGTGGTTGTCCTGATCCTAGAAAGGAGGCCACTCAGGATGGGCAGGAGGTTACAACCCCTGCGGGTCCAACACAGCTACCCAGGTCGATGAGGCCTTCACAAACCCAAGTGTAACAGCCAGGATAATGACTTACAATCGGCCACACGACCCAGGCAGAGGCCCAGAAAGAGGTCAGCATGCAAGAAACCAAACAGGTCAGCATGCAAGAAACCACCCTTCAGCACACAAGGCACATTAGTCCCAAACACACACACAGGCATACACACAGAGAAAGAGAGACAGAGACAGAGAGACAAGGAGAAAGGGAAGCACACACACATACAGACATACAGCAGTGGCACAGAAGCACCCACCCCCAGGCAGCCCCTGAGGCTGCCAGGTTCTGCTCTCCATGAGGACGTCTCTTGGGTAAGAGAGCAGCCCACGGGCCCACAGTCAGGACTGTCCTGGAGATCACAGGGGCCATGACTTGTGGGGAGACTCACCGCACACCTTCTGGGCAGGCCTGAGGCTGGGATGGCACGCTGCTTCCCCAGGACTCCTCTGCCTGAGGTTTCTCACCCAGTCAGCCCTCCATGACTCCTGGCATCCAGAGACCATCCTATGGACTCTCGAAGAGGTCAGGCCAGAGCCTCGACACCGACGCACTGCCACAGAGGGCTCCTGCTTCACCCGGCATCAAGGACCCATCACCTGGGCGATGGTGGGGGTCACTGTGACAGGAGAATCAGCTCATGCATCATGCATGTACATTGGCTAAGCTGACTAGCTCTCCGCTCCTATAAGTCAGGCTGCAACCCCTTTTTACAAAATGGCGATGGGGCCCGACACCACCATCCTGACTAACCACAGGAAACCCCAATTCTACTAAAAATACAAAAATTTAGCCAGGCGTCGTGGCACGCACCTGTAATCCCAGCTACTCAGGAGGCTGGAGCAGGAGAATCACTGGAACCAAAGAGGCGGAGGTTGCAGTGAGCCTGAGATCACACTATTGCACTTCAGCCTAGGCGACAGCCAGAGTCTGTCTGAAAAAAAAAAAATGGTGACAAGCTGGGGGCAGTGCCTCACACCTGTAATCCCAGCACTTTGGGTGGCAGAGGCGGGTGGATCACGTGGTCAAGGGTTTGAGACCGACCAGCCTGACCAACATGGTGAAACCCCATCTATACTAAACATACAAAAATTAGCCGGGCGTGGTGACATGCACCTCTAATCCCAACTACTCAGGAAGCTGAGGCAAAAGAATCGCTTGGACCCAGAAGGTGGAGGTTCCAGTGAGCAGACATCACGCCACTGCAGTCCATCCTGGGTGACAGAAGGAGACTCTGTCTCAAAAACATAATAGTATATAAAAATGGAGATGACACGGCATGGTAGTGGTGACAGAAGCTGGGGGAGGGTAGGGGGAAGCATGGGAGAAAGGGCTGTGCACACTCTTGTCCCCCAGGCTGGAGTCCAATGGCATGATCTCGGCTCACTGCAACCTCAGCCTTCTGGGTTCAAGCGATTCTCCTCCCTCAGCCTCCCAAGTAGCTGGGATTACAGGCACCTGCCACGACACCCAGCTAATTTTGTATTTTTAGTAGAGACAGGGTTTTACCATGTTGGCCAGGCTGGTCTCAAACTCCTGACCTCAGGTGATCTACCCACCTCAGCCTCCCAAAGTGTTGGGATTACAGGCATGAGCCACCCTGCCCAGCCTGGGGCTACATTTCCTAATGAGAGGAGAGGGCATGAGGACTTAGAAACAACTTCTTTGATGTCGGTCTGCACCCCTCTTTCAGGAGGACAACGAGCTCCTGGGAGGCTTTGGTGCTTGGGTGTGGTGCGGTTGTCTTGACCCTAGAAAACAGGCCGCTCAGAATGAGGAGATTTCAACCCTTGCGGGTCTGACACAGCTCCCAAAGTCACTGAGGCCTTCAGAAACCCAAAGTGGCACCGCGGAGGAAACGACTGACAACCAGTCACACCACCTAGACAGAGACCCAGAAAGAGGCTCACCAAAGACAGGCTGACAGGCAAGAAACCGCCCGCCAGCACACAGGGCACATTCGTCCCAAACACTTGCGTTTGCACACGAGCACACACACAGAGAAAGAGAGAAACAGACAGAGCCATACCCACAGAGAGACACACAGCATTGGCACAGAAACACCCACCCCCAGGCAGCCTCTGAGGCTGCTGGGTTCTGCTCTCTGCGAGAACGACCCTTGGCTAAGACAGCGGCCCATGGGCCCACAGGTCAGGCCTGTCCTGGAGATCACAGGGGTCGCGATTTGTGGGGAGACTCACCTGCACACCTTCCCGGCAGGCCTGAGGCTGGAATGGTTCGCTGCTTCCCTGGGACTCCTCTGCCTGAGGTTTCTTCATCCGGTTGGCCCTCCGAGACTCCTGGCATCTGGAGACCATCCGTCGACCCCCTGGAGAGGTCAGGCCGGAGCTTCAACGCCAAGGCACTGCCACAGTGGGGTCGGGCTTTGCCAAGCATCAGGAACCCATCCCCCGGGCGATAGTGGGGGTCACTGTGAGGCGAGAATGGCCTCGCGCCTCGCGCATACGCATTTTCTAAACTGACTCGCACTGGGCTCCTGGAAGTCAGTTTGTGGCTTCCTTAAAAATGGCGGCACCTGCCGCCTTGGCGGGGGTTGCGGGGGCTTCGGAGACCGCGACGTCCGAAGCTGGGTGTGGGGCATGTAGGGGAATGCATGGGAGAGTGGGCTGCCTTGCCACCCACTGCCAGTCCCCTGGGAGTCCTGTACTCTGGACCTCCTTGAACCGTCTTCGGTGCTCGGTGGTGGCGGAGCTTCAGAGGGCTCCAGACTACTCTTCCCATCTGATTTTGGGTCCCACAGAGTGAGCAGGGATGGAGTTACAATCTAGTGAGGCTGGGACAGCCTCCCTGGGGCACAGAATGATCCTATGGGCCTTAAGGCGTGGTGTCATCTGAAAATTTCTGACCCATGAGCCCACTGCCTTTCTCCTCTCTGGCCAGAGCAGTGGTCTGCCCAGTCTTCAAAGCCCCTCTGCGAGGAAACAACCTGAGCACATCCACTTGTCTGTGACATCTCCTCTTCTCAGCATTCCTGCTTCATGGCTTAATTCCAAAGCTTGATTTTCAGCAGACCAGCATGAGGGCGAAAGCCTCTCAAGAATCCTCAGTAGGGTTGCCATAGTAACTCTAGTCATCCACTAGGCTCACCTCGCCCTTGCCCTCTGCCCCCCATTCCCTAACCTTTCCCATTGCCACGCCCCTCCGGACATGTGCAGTGCAGCCCCTCCCTGTGGAAGGGGCTTAAGACCCGCAGGCGGGCCAGTTCTCTTGGTCTTTTGATCCCACGTGGGACACTGCCTTCTGGGTATCTAAAACCGTCAGTTGACTGCCTGAAGTGAAAACACCCAGTCTCTGGTAACCTGGCACTTCCTTTTCAAAGCCACCTAAATTTAGCTCTCTCTCTGGGGTGTCACAAATCCCCCAGTGCACCCGTTGAACCCCGGGTTGGATGCGTGGCCCACACCTGGCCTCTCACAGGGACACTCCCGCCACTGTTACAAAGAGGAGAAAACGTCACAGGGTAATGGCCTGACCCCTGCTGCATCCAGTCAGCAAACAGCCCTAAGTGGCTTTGGGGTCCACGTCCATTTCTCTGACCCCTACCCCAGCTGACTCCCAGGCCTCGGGGTCCTAGCATGGAACTCGGCATAATTAACGCAAGACAGGGGGACCAGAGGGCCCCTTGGTCTCTCTCCACACATGAGGGAAGTTTGTGTGGTGAGGTCATGGGCAGTGTCTGCGTTTCTGCCATGAACAGGGCTCTAGTGGAAATACTTTCATCATCCCTTTTTAAATATCCCTTTGGACCAGTTTTAGTAGTTTGCTAGGGGACCTTATTATAAAATATTATACATGGTTACATAGTGATAACAGTGATAACTCAAGTCTTAATTCATTTTTTTTCATTTGGTTTTTAAGATTAAGTACTCCACGACTACACACTAATGAAACCAGTATAGACAAAGCCTCAGATTATGAACCAGGGTCACCTGTGGAAGGTCCCCGCTGAAGCCAGTCAGCCTATCAGCCTGTCCCTCAGTCCCAGCAGTATAAGTCCTTCCTCCAACAAGTCATTCAGTTGGCTGGCAGCAACCCCTGTTAGGATTCTGGAAGGCATCTGCTTTTCATCTTAGATTGTAACAGAAACTCAGGATGAGTTTCAAGTTTTCAAGACTTAAAAGCCCAAGTCTCTTATATATTTAGTGTAATTTTGGGTATTAGAAAATTGGTATTTTCAGCATCTTTGAAATCATAACGCAAAAACAGCCTCAGCTTCATAAGACCAACCCTTGGTATCTCTGTTCTGCAAAGTAGGCTAAGATAATGCCACAAAAAGCAGGTTGTATGCAACAATATGCTCACTCCAACAACAGAACTATCACACTTTAATTCAGGGGGTCTTTAAATTATAAGACATAAAAAAAAAAAACTCTCTTGAGAGGGAAAATTTTACATATCAAAAAGTTTCTAGAACATAACATTTACATCTTATAACAAATTATGTGCACTACTCTTTTCCTATGAATACATTAGGTTTTCCATAATACTTTTCATTTTTAGCTTGAAAATACCAGTTGCTTAAAAAAAAAAAAAAAAAAAGACACAAAAGAAATCCCCAGAAATTTTTTTTTTTTTTTTTTTTTGAGACAGGGTCTTACTCTGTCACCTAGGATGGAATGCAGTGGTCCAATCTCAGCTCACTGCAGCCTCAACCTCCCTGGCCCAAGTGATCTTCCCACCTCAGCCTCCTAAGTAGCTGGGACTACAAAGGCATGGCACCACACCTAATTTTTGTTTTTGTTTTTTGTAGTGATGGGGTCTCGCTATCTTGCCCAGGCTGGTCTTGAATTCCTGAGCTCAAGCGATTCATCTGCCTTCGCCTCCCAAAATAATTACAGGTTGTAGGCCACCATCCCTGGCCTATTTTTTTTAAAGCTGATAAAGAAATAACACACCAGTGCCTTCTGGGGGAAAAGCTTTCAAGGAAGCAGTCATTTGTGGTAGAGATTATAGAAGATGCTATCATAGTGAAATGGGGGAACTAATCCAGAAAAATTCATACTCTCTTTTTTTAGATCTTCACTCCAATCAGCCTCATGCACAAACATTCTTGACCCTCACTTCAGTAATACACTTTTGCCTCTCTCTCTTTTACACTTTCTCCCTGTAGCTGATTTTTTGTGACTCCCTGGCAGGAAAAGAGAAAACATGCTATTTATTGAGCACTATTATGTGTCATGGACTATGGTAAATACCTTTAAGAGAAAGTCTGGGCGAAAAGGGCTTCACCTCAGTCTACAGGATGTACCTCACAGGGTCTTTGAACGTTTGGTGACAGGCATTCTGGGCACATCTTCTAGGCTGAGGTGTAGCCCTTATGAAACAGACTCACTCTAGAAGAAGCTCAAGTCCCACCTCAAGATTTCTGTCTCCTCTGTCTGGGGCTGTCAGGGGGGACAGAAGCCAAGGGCATCCTTGGGGATCGGCCATAGGAGCTGCTCCCTGGGTGGGGAGATGGAAGCTAGCAGCTCGGGGACACAAGGTGAGTTCCAAACAGCTCTGTCACAGAGAGTGTCAGCAGAGCTTTGTGACATCAATTGCAAAGAGAAGGGGCATGTGATGGAAGAAGCCCTGGGTGATGAGTCACAGCCCATTCTGAGGAAAGGGAGAAGAAAGTAGCTTCCTGAAGTTCTCTTGCCTTATTAACCCATTGCATTTATTCTGAGAGGCTCCTGCCTAAAACAAAAACATTCCACTTCCATCTCCTTCCATGCTAAGCCAGAAATATGTGAGTTATAATTCAAGCGCACAGACCTCTCTATTTTATTCCCCCTTAAATGATACTTGTAATACTAATACGTTCCTCAAAATTTTTACCTCACATACGGGAGAGAGAAGAAATAGGGCTTCAACACTGAGTTAATTAAAAATAATTCAAGCTAATTATTTTCCTTCATGCCATAAATTGTGAACAGAGTTTTCATTATTCTTTGGGTGTTGTTACATGCTTAAGCAGCCAAGCAGGCATCTCCTTAATCTTTATTAATGATTCCAAGGAAAGGCAAGTGTACTTCAAAGTATGTGAAATGTAGGGGGTGAGAGAAGAAAAGGTTGTAGCTGGAGCTTCCAACATTCGATCAGGTTTAATTTATTTACTTTGTCCCAGTATATAATTCTATTATTTTTATTTTTGTTTGGTACCTTTTTTCAATTTTACTTTTGATTGACAAATAGTAATTTACATATTTATGGTGTACAATGTAAAATTTTCATACATGCATACATTGTATAATGATCAAATCAGGGTAACCATCATATTCACCACCTTAAACATGTACTATTTATGTTATGAATATCAATGGAATTAAAATGAAAATGTTTATTAGTGGTGTCCTTGCCTCAATTTGTTTTACACATTAGTGTCTAAGGCTATGCACTATTCAGTTGTCCACTTCAGTGGGCTTTTTCAAGTTAATTTTTTGTTCTCGAAAAGAAATACTGCTCCTATCATTTTCTTCAGTCTCCAAATTTAAATGCACAATAAACGTTCTGGACAGTATAGAAAAATTACTAGACTGAGGATTGTGGTAAATTCCAAATCACATTAATTGGAATAAAGGGTATCCACAGGCTCTTCCTTTATTCATGTGTAATTGTTAGCTGTGGTCATCAACACTTGGAATTGTCTAACTGACTAATATTTAGCTTTGTAATAAATGTTAAATATTATCTATATGGTATTTTGAGTATTCTATTAACAAGGAGATGAATCCTCTTTCATATATGGTAAATTACTTATTCATTTATTTTTACTGTGCACATTAATATTTTTAATATTGTATGTATTGCAGATTTTTGTCAGTTTTTTGTCTTTTAACTCTCTAATTTTAATATATTTGAATTTGTTCATTTCTTGTTTTCTCTTTTCTTTATATCAAAAACTGCCTATTCTTTATCAAAAAATAACCCCTGGTGACTTCTGCAAGTTTTCCAGTTGTATTTTGCACATTTGAATCTACAACCAATTATTATTTACAGAATAGAGAGGAATGAATGCATTTTACCAATTAAGGCCAGGTTCGTGATTCACACTGCACTCAGGAGTTTGAGACCAGCATGGCCAAGATGGTGAAACCCCGTCTCTACTAAAAATACAAAAATTAGCCGGGTGTGGTGGCAGGCACCTGTAATCCCAGCTACTCGGGAGGCTGAAGCAGAAGAATCACTTGAACCTGGGAGGTGGAGGTTGCAGCGAGCCGAGATCGAGCCAACACTCTAGCCTGGGTGACAAAGCAAAACTATGTCTCAAAAAATAAATAAATAAAATTTAAAAAATAAAGAAAAATATTAAAAGTAGGAGATAAAAAACAGAGGTAAGCCACAAATTTGTAGGCACCATCCATACAGCCTTTATAGAACCCAGAACAAAGATAAATAAATATTGAGTATAGGTATTTAATATTTAGTCAAATATTGTTAATAGATAAGGATAAAAAGAAAACATTTTCAAAAATATGAAGACAAAGAAATTTTATTACCAGATATTCTTATTATTATACCTCAGAAAGAAATGAAAAAAAGACACTTGTAAACATATGGGAATTATCTATCATATATATTAAACTAAAAACGAGAGAATTGACAGCATTAATTTCAAAAGTATTTAGACACATTTAAACTGTAAGTTCATACATTTAAGTTAAATTAGATGGCAAGTTCTGTACTACTTAAATAATTTAAGTGGTGACAGAATAATCTGTTTTTAATAAAAATAACTTGTTAACTTTCTGTCTCAGTTTCTGTCACACTGATTATCTTTTTATCACATCTGAGTAGCACTGAAGGACTGACAGTGGCATATACATTGCCCACAAGCTTCTGGACACCCAGGACAACAGGGTCATATGCCCATGGCAAGGCTGAGGTAAATGAGATGATGAAATCAACCCAGTAGATGACCACAAAGAAACTCACTAGGAGCAAGATGGTCAGAGTGGCACTTTTCTCTGGGGAAGGTCTTGGGGAGAGGCTGGTGCTGTGAAAGTACCGGAATTTCTTCTGGTGCCTGAACAAAAGAACCACCATGTATGCACTTGAAAGCAGCATTATTCCTATAAACAAAACATTTCTGGATAATGACAGAGTAAGAAACAGTCTTCTGATGATTGAGTTCATGGTGGAAAAGTGAGTTCATGGTAGAAAAGTGAGGTATTTACTGAGACGCAGAAGAATACTCAGGGTCACATTGGAAGAAGCTATAGTGTACAAGATGAGATTACTACTGAAAAAAAAAAACTAGAAAAAACATAAAAAGAAGAAGAAATGGCAAGTGAAAACAGTGGATTTATGGTTAAACCTCACCAACCAAGAGCTGCTGGGGCTGATAGAACACTCACTGGCCTGCAGAACACTCAGGAGGCAGGTGGTGCAGATGGAGAAACTTCTCATCATCTTGTTCAGGTAGGAAAATACGTTACACTTGAAGTCATTCTGAAAATGCAGTGACTCAAACCGACCTGGAGAAAACAATGACACCACAGTGAGGAGCATCACTATGTGGATGAGGGCCAAGTCATAAATGGTCAGGTCAGTGGGCTTAGGCCTGCATTACAGAAGTGTGAAGACGTGGAAGAATGAGGAAGCTGATGGTGGAGATTCCAATGCCAGCTTGGAAAAAAGAGGTATTCTTTAATGAAAACGTAAGTGAAATGTAATAATCTAAACTGAGAAAGAGAAACGTATTTTGAGTATCTCAAAATAAGACTTTACACCACAAATGTCATTATGGTAAGTTCAAAATCATCCCTAAAATGTTTTTATCTCATAAAATTCTTTATTCATTAATTCTAGTACATAAATTTTCAAAAATGGTCTCAGCATTATTTTATACACTATATATAGCATACAAATATATATATATATATATTCCAAGAATATTTATGTGTATACATAATTTAATTTTTTTTAAAAAAAATCTGACTCTCGCATTGCAGCATAAATTTTCTCAGCCTCTCTTTCACATTTAAGAACTTCTGTGATTACCTTAGGCTCACACTCAATTCAGATAAGATCAGGTGCATTCAGGTTGGTATGGCTGTAGACACCAAACTCGTAATTCAAATTAATCTCCTTATTTTAGAGTCAACTGATTATCACCCTTGATTGTATCTGCAGCCTCTATTCGTCTTTGTCATATACCATAGTATATTCCTAGAACCCAGGCGTTAAGACATGGGCACTTTTGTGGGTCATTATTTCATTTATCACAACTCCTATTGACTGTATTTTATTTAAATAATCCTGGCTCTGTCCACCTTGTGTTTCCATCCCAGAGAACCCTTATGTAAACTTTTTTTTTGAGACAGAGTCTCACTCTGCTGCCCAGGCTGGAGTGCAGTGACACAACCTCAGCTCACTGCAACCTCCAGCTCACTGCAACCTCCACCTCCCAGGTTCAAGTGATTCTTGCACCTCAGCCTCCCAGCTACCTAGGATTATAGGTGCCTGCCACCATGCCAGGCTAAGTCTTGTATTTTTAGTAGAGACAGGGTTTCACTATATTGGTCAGGCTGTTCTCAAACTACTGACCTCAGGTGATCTGCCTGCCTTGGCCTCCCAAAGTGCTGGGATTATAGGCATGAGCTACAGCACCCGGCCTGTAAACTTTTATATCACGGAAGAAAATTGCAACCAGCATGGTGGCTCATGCCTGTAATCTCAGCACTCTGGAAGGCTGAGGTGGGCAGATCATTTGAGGTTGGGAGTTCAAGACCAGCCTGGCCAATATGACAAAACCCTGTCTCTACTAAAAACACAAAAATCAGCCAGGAATGGTGGCATGTGCCTGTAACCCCAGCTACTCGGGAGGCTGAGGCAAGAGAATCATTTGAACCTGAAAGGCAAAGGTTACAATGAGCTGAGATCACACCACTGCACTCCAGACTGAGTGACAGAGTTAGAACCTGTCTCAAAAAAAAAAAAAAAAAAAAGAAGAAGAAGAAGAAAAGAAAGAAGATTGCTAAAATCCAGCTCTCGATATTAAAACGACCTACACTACCATTCTCTGCCTTTTAACATAAAATAAATTACATTAAAATGGTAACTTGTTGATCATTGTTGAGACTTCAGTTATTACAGAGATATCCTTTCATGCCCTGGAAAAATACTAAGGTCTTTAATACTAAAGATAATTTGCTGTATCTTAAAGAGAATATTTCTGTATCAGAACGCTTTATAAATTTATGAAATACTTTTGCATTACTTTCTCTTGTTACTGTCCCTGGATATAGGCACTATTATTGTATCCAATTAAGTTAATCCAGGGCTTAGAATAATTTACCTTTATAACACACACACACACACACACACACACACACACAAGCAAATAAATTACTCAAACTTTAAGATAAAAATGTTAAGTTATGATTTCGAGGTCACTTACAATTATACCAACTTATAAATTTAATATATGTAAGACAATGAAGATAATTTGACAACATTTTTAGATTATACTGAGAAATTCACATCTAAGTTAGAACACTGCTCTAATACCAACTGATGTGGATGCATTTACAAATCAGAAATTTTGTAGTTGATATAATCATTGCTGTTTTATCTCCCAATGCATAATCTAGTACATGTAAACATCTATCTCAATGTCCAGAACCAAACAGCAGACAATTGCCACCAATATATACTGGTGCCTTCAACAAATTTAGGTTTTGCTTTCATGTTAGACGGAGAAGCTCCAGTATTATGTCAGATTAAAGGCACAATAATCTCTCCATTTAAAGTACAATAGTTTAGTACCAACAAAACAATAGTTGTACTTGAACTACTAATATATAAATAATTATTTAGTAAATATATAACAATCACTTTACAAATATACTGTATGTATTGCAAGTCATGTCCCAGAAACAAATAATAAAATTAGAAAAAAAAAAACCACAGATAAGAATTCTAATATTTTTTATTTGCCCAATGTTGTGTCCAGGTCACATATTTTAATACATCCTGCACACTTTTTAAATAACTACTACCTACTACAAAAGAGTTTATCTGTTAACTTATCAATTTTTTTCTCTAATGAGGATGTTGAGGACATTGGTCCTGAGTCTAGAGGAAAGAACAGTGATTGTCACAGACTAGGGTTAAATAATTAAGTATAAAACATTTAGTTCAATTTGAATTTTAGATAAATAATGGATAATGATTTTGTGTAAATATCTTCAAAGAATTGCTTACACATACTACACAAAAACATGCAAATATTGCATAGCTATATAAAAAAGTTTTCTGCTGTTTATTCTAATTTTAAGCTTAAGTGTGTATTCTGTATTTTTATTTGGTAAATCTGCCACATCTACTATAAAATTATCACAAAATTTGAAATAACATGTTACAGGGCTGAGGGAGACAGAATAGAAAAAAATTTATACAGGCCATATGATTTGGTCAGAATGTAAAAGAAAATTGCCTCCTAAATAACATATTGAAAATATAAATTGAGATGAACATGTGAGATCTCACTATGAGATGTGGCAACCAGGTATTGCTTGGGCTGAGAATAAAGACCCTGAGCAACCTCAGAGACTGACAAGACAGGTCAAGTACATTCTCATTATACTTGATTTATCTTCTAACCAGGGCAAGTTTACACACACACACACACAGAGTGATGGGGAAGATAACACCATTAAATGGACCAAGAATAAAAGAATGATTACAAAATTTGCAAATTTAGATCATATGTCTAAAGAAGACAGTTTTAAAAGACAGTAGCCATACACAAGGACCCAAGTGCTATTATGCATAGAATAATATTCTATTTTTGGCTGTGTGAAGTGACTTATGGCTGCAATCCTAGCACTTCTAGAAACTGAAATAAAAGGATAGCTTGAAACCAGGAGTTCAAGTCCAGCCTGGTCAAAATAGTGACTTCCTTTCTCCACTTTTACAAAAAAATTTAAATTAACTGGGTGTGGTGGCACAAGCCTACAGTCCTAGTTCCTAAAGAGAATGAAGCAGGTGAATCACTTAAGCTCATTAAACTGTGGCTGCAGTTAGCTATAATCATACCACTGCACTCCTACCTGGCTACCTGGGTGACAGAGAGAGACTCTTCTCTGAAAAAAAAAAAAAAAAAAAGATATTCTATCTTGGAGAAAATAAAGTTAAATAAAGTCTATTTCCTCATTTTTATAATGTCTACTTGACAGAGATACTTAAAATAGCAATTGATCTACAGCATTTTACACTGTACCTGATTTAGATTAAAGTTACATATAGCCTAAATAATGAAATAAAATAATGCACTTGTTTTATTATTGTATTGATAGCTTCATGGTCATTACCAATTTTATCATATTCTATGAATGGCACTTAAGACTTATGACTGGTCACTGACAAAGTGGTTATGAGAATTGCAAGTGACAAGTGAGAGGGTGGATGATTTAGTGGCAATAGTTGAAACCCTTAAAATAGAGCTAGGCATTGTAGGAAAAAAACACTTTTCAACCTAGATTATTACATGAAAAAAAAACTGAAATGCAGAAATGCCAAGAAAACCCCAATTATGACAGGTATAAAATAATAACTGAATAGATTAAGTACATTTCAATTTGTTTGGCAATTTAACTTACCGTTGGATGTAGCTAGGATGTTTGCTAACATAAATTTTTATGATCTCAAGAAACTTAATTCTCAGGTCCCTGAGTAAAAAAATAAGACTATGAAAGTGTCACTGAAGAAACAGGAGACAAAAAAACACTTGAGGGGCTTGGTCACAAGTCATGCCATGGGCTACAAATTGGGGGAAATTCTAAAATTCTGCCAAGTAGTGTGTGTGTGTGTGTGTGTGTGTGTGTGTTTTAATCTCTAGGATGAAGAGTATATGTGAGCAAAATAAAAATATAGCATTTTTATTTTTTAAAGCTTGTGAGTTTTTGGTCTATTATATCTCTGGGCATCACTCTAATGTGAAGATGAGGCTGTATCTAAAATTGAGTTTGGGAGGAAAGACATCTGTGTCCTCTGTACCTCAGGTACACAGATCAGGATCACTACAGGTCCCTCCCTTCTGATTTTCTCCCTTCTGAATGCATGAAATGTAGTTTGTTATGAATAATTTTAAGACAAATTAAAACAATCTGAAGTTCAAGGACATAGAGGTTTACTATTGATTATGTTTTTAAGATTCGTCTGAGCTTGTGGGCCACAATCTCTATCAGCATTATTTTGTGTATTTATCCTACCCTAATTTCATCCTGTCTTTCATTTTAAAAAAACACTGACACGGCCGGGCACAGTGGCTCACGCCTGTAATCCCAGCACTTTGGGAGGCCGAGGTGGGCGGATCATGACATCAGGAGATCATCTTGGCTAACACAGTGAAACCCCGTATCTACTAAAAACACACAAAAAAATTAGCCAGGCGTAGTGGCGGGCGCCTGTAGTCCCAGCTACTCAGGAGGCTGAGGCAGGAGAATGGTGTGAACCCGGGAGGCAGAGCTTGTAGTAAGCTGAGATTGCGCCACTGCACTCCAGCCTGGGCAACAGAGCAACTCCGTCTCAAAAAAAAAGAAAGAAAAAAAAAGAAAAGAAACACAGACACAAAGAACACTATTTCTGCAGAAATAGCTAACTTACTAATTTCAACAACTGACTTGACATTTACTAGTTATATTTATGAATACATGTTTTAACTAGATTATAAACTTAGCTGGGCATGGTACCTCACTCCTGTAATCGCAGCACTTTGGGAGGCTGAAGCAGGCAGATCACTTGAGGTGAGAATTTCCATAGGAGCCTGGTGGACATGGTGAAATCCAGTCTCTACTAAAAATACAAAAGAATTAACCAGGCATGGAGGTGGAGGTTGTAGTCAGTCAGCACCATGCCACTGCACTCCAGCCTGGGTGACAAAGTGAGATGACTATATAGAAAGAAAGAGAGAGAGAAAGAGAGGAAGGTAGGTAGGAAGGTAGGAAGGTAGGAAGGTAGGAAGGTAGGAAGGAAGGAAGGAAGGAAGGAAGGAAGGAAGGAAGGAAGGAAGGAAGGAAGGAAGGAAGGAAGGAAGGAAGGAAGGAAGGAAAGAAAGAAAGAAGGAAGGGAGGGAGGGAAAACTAAAATCAGAACTTAGAAGTGATAGGGATACAATAAGAGAAGACCCTGTTTGAAAAGGAAATACTATATCCTTAATATTTTTGTAAATTATTACTCTCTTATCACTAAGCAATCTCACCTAAAGAAATATAAAACCAACTTTATAAGTTTGGTTTGTTTATAAAACACAGTAATAAAACTTAATTAATTTAAGACAATATTTAAAGTTATGATAAATATTGCAAGTCCCCATTCAGGTAAGATTTTAACTCTGTAAAGATTTAATAAATAGCAAAATGTGACATTCTTAGATAGTTATGTGGTAATCAGAAAAAAACTATTAAAAATTTTATAAAAGTAAAACAAAAGGACCTTTATGATTTCTAATAATTATTATTATAAAGTACAGCAAATATCTAATATATTCAGATAACACAATTTTAAGCAATCCTAAAATATTATAACATGTTAATGATTCTCCAAACTAAAAAGAACAAGGAAAACTAAATTAAGAATCTCTCAATTGGCTTATATTTGTTTTAAAATATAAAATTTTACATCAATGAATAAAATAAGGTGTCATATAGCTAATTTATTAAATCCCAACTCAAATACAACAACATGAAAATACAAAGGTCTTTCCACAAATCTATAAATGTATGTACTCATAAGAGTAAATTTGTATTTTATCTTGAAAAATCTTCTGTTAGCAGTGATTCAGTGATAATTAGACTGTGATTATGAGAAGCAATTCTCCTAACATTCCACTGAGAAAATGCTGCGTCATGCCACCACCCACTTGAGTCTTAAGCTCTCACTGTTTATGCAGATGAATAATAGACACTCACCCAACTGAGACTTTCAGTTGAATCTTTGTATGTAGGTTGAGGACCACAATATGTTATAAGGAAATGATGCCAGGAGCTCATCTCCCTTTAGGCCAATAATTGTCATGTCACCTGTAGAAGCAGGATAGCCTAGGGACAAAGGTTATTAGAAAGAAGTCAACAAGGGGAAAACTAAACTTAACTCCTAAAAAACAGCAGGTGAGGAACAGATGGGATTGGAACTTTGTCACGTCTGATCTCGCTTTCATAGTAACCTTGCCCAGGTGGGTGGTCTGGTCTAAGTCCTTGTCAACAAAACAGAAGTCAAACAATATTTTTACTTAAAAGAAAGAAAATATAATATTGGGTCTCTTGATGTAACCCCATTGGTTCCAGAGTGTCCCATACTATTCATACATGTTCCTCAATGGTCTCAAAATTCCTCAATGGTCTCAGGGTAACAGCTAGACTATAAGCTACTCTGTTGGGATAAGAAAAATGTCCCCCTTTTCAGAACAACTTAGAAGAAATGCTTTTCACCACAAGAAACAGAGCCCTGAGCCAAGGCATCTGGCAGGGAAAGGAAAACGTAAATTTCTTTTCACTTGCAATATATTAGGCCTGGTATATTTATCAAAGGCAAAATGAACACCTTCACTGCAAGACGCACTGATGTTTGGGGAATGCACTTTCTTCGTATAACTTACTTTGATGTGAATTTCCAGCCACCTGTGTTTCTGTGTTCTGTCCTCCCATCTCTCAGCATCATCTACTGATTTCAGTCACAGGGGTGTTTAATTTTACAAACTCAACATTAGATCATCCACTTTTTGGCAACTGCCAAGTTTTTTGCTTTGTGCCATTTATCAGCCATACCTGTAATATAATTAACTCTAACTGTAAACTTAACCCTTATTGTGACAGAACATTTAGAACCCGATGCTAAAATGATTGCTTTTCTTTTCACAAACCAATGGATCTTGACTAAGGGCATCAGCTTACCCTGTAAACACACATGGTGTGCTCTCATGTGTCATATCTGATCCTCAAATAATAAATCTTTCAATTGGCCTCAGTCAGAAACATCTTTACTTCTAGACTTTCAATCACTGTCTGCAAATATAATTCTGCTACTCTGTCAAACCCACTTTAATCTATCATCAAGTGCCATCCCTACAATCTCATTGCTCAGCTTAGGTAGTTTCTTAGGTCTTGATTTGTTATCTTGATTGCCTTTTTATGTCTTGATTTGCAGTTTATTTCTTCCTTTTTTGAACCAGTGCTCAAAAACAAAACTATCAACAAAGACCTATTCACAGCAAAGCTATTTAAGTAATCACGACATTTCAGATTTTTTTTTTAAATGAAGATAACTTGTGCTAGTATATCTATCTTCCATGTTTGTAGATGGCCACCTTCCACTGTTCTCTCACAGGAAAAAGAAAGGCAGAACGAGAGAGTGCATGCTCTTTCTCTAGATAAAAGACCACAGTTCTGTTAGTACCATCCAACCCTTTCGAACTTATTCAACCTTAATTCCTTCCTAAAAATCCTATCTCCAGATACAATCTATTGGTGGTTAGGTTTACCCATAATAATTTTGAGGAAGACCCAGTTTAGTTCATAAAGGGGAAAAGAGCCATATAAAGGTTACATTTCTGTATCTCATTAAAGCTAAGTGAGTAAATATGTCAAACAGATTCTGATAAGATGTATACTATAAGCCTTGGAGAAAACAATAAGAAAATAAACAAAAAATGCATGGAAAATTATTACAGAAATTATAGTATTGCATGGAAAATATTTACTTAATGCAAAAGAAATCAACGAAGTTAAAAAAAATTTTAAAAGACTACATGAGACATACAGAAAGCAAAAAGTAAAATGGGAGCTGTAAATTTAACTCTATTGAGAATCATTAAATATGAAATAATTAAATAATCAAATCCAATGGCAGAGATTGTAAGATTGGATATAAAAACAACATATGACTAACTGGTATCTACAAGACACTCCTTTTTAAATCAAAGAGACAAACAGAATAAAAGTAATTGAATAATTACTTTTTGTAATTTGTTTTTCAGATTTTGTAAGTTGTTTTTCAGAAAATAATGTAGCAATCTTATCCTATGTAATGCTTAGTTTTAAAAGTCATTGTTTTAAACTTTGCATAATATCACACTCAATATTTCTAGTATGTTTATCATTATAAAAGCCATAAAAGAATAATCTTAAACTATTTCCACTTTCAACAACAGACCATCATGAATCTACTCTCTGTCTCTATTCACTTGCCTTTTATGAATATTCTTTTTTAAAAACTGCATTCTTGTAGTAAAATTAACATTTTCTCTCTATGCAAAGGTACTTTCTGCCATATTTATCTGGTTTCTTTCACTTGCTATAATGTATTTGAGATAGATTATTCTCCTTTTGCTTATGTATTGGGAAACATATTTAGGAGAAAAAAACAGAAGATATCTATGTTGCTTCATATTTCTGCCTCTTTTTCCCTTGGAAATGTTGAGTCAACTACTAGCAAAAATACTAATTAAGCATTAAGAATTATACAGTTGGCTGGGCATGGTGGCTGATGCTAAGAAGCCGAGAACAGTGTATCACCTGAGGCCAAGAGTTTGAGAACAGCCTCGCCAACATCATGAAATTCTGTTTTTACTAAAAATACAAAACTTAGCTGACATAGTAGTGTGTGCCTGTAATCCCAGCTACTCATAAGGCTGACAGACGAGACTCTTTCAACCCCAGGAGGTACAGGTTGCAAAGAGTCAAGATCATACTACTATACTCCAGCCTGGGTGAGAGAGTAAAACTGTCGCAAAAAAAGAAAACAAAAACAAACAAACAAACAAAAAACAGTTAAAAGAAATAAGATTTAGGGTTTGGTAACACAATAGAGTCAATAGTTAACAATAATCCATTGCATGTTACAAAATAGCTAAAAGAGAAAATTTCAAATAAATATTTGAGCTGATAAATATCCCAATTACTAAGCTTCATCACACATTGTATGCTCTTATCAAAATATTACATGTACCCTGAATATATGTATAATTGTTATGTATCAATAAGAATTAAAAATAGGTCAGGCCCAGTGGCTTACGCTTGTAATCCCAGCACTTTGGGGGGCTGAGGCAGGCAGATCACAAGGTCAGCAGTTCAAGACCAGCCTGGCGAACATCACAAAACTCTATCTGTACTGAAAATACAAAAATTAGCCAGGCGAGGTCATGGTTGCCTGTAATCCCAACTACTTGGGAGGCTGAGGCAGGCGAATCGCTTGAAACTGCGGAGGTTGCAGTGAGCCAACATCATGCCACTGCACTCCAGCCTGGACAAGAAAGCAAAACTCTGTCTCAAAAAATAAATAAATCAAATAAAAATATTCAAAAATAAATTGCGCTCAAATAAGATAGGAATTTTAATATTTGAAAAGATCAAAAAAACTTTGAAAAACATACAGAAAAAGATAGTTAATGTTGAATCACTTATAAAATTGAACTTTAGGGAGTCTAATAAAAATGTGGTTTGAATTAACTTTTGCTTTATAAAATTCTTCATTTTAATTCATGCTCTAGTGCACAGAAAAATGACAGTTGCTCTCCATGAGAATCAGAGTTCAGTGTTGTTCTGAAGCACTTTATCTTCTCTTTCTGAGTCTCACTTTCATTTCTGGTCATAATCAAGAAGTGTGATTACCTAATGGCTGCCTGCTCTAATAGATATGCAGTGTCCATCATCTCTTTGGCTGTAGGTAGAGATGTGAGTTTGTGATCCCGGCAAGACAACACCAGACCCAGCCGATCCAGAATGACCACAATGCTGCACTTTTTAAAAGTCAAGCCCTGAGATTTTAATCCACAAATATTCACCATTGCTTTCTGGTACACGGTAGATGTGAGTAGCCTCTTAGAAAACCAGACAACCCTGTTTGCTGACAATGAAGCAGGGTAAAACAGCACAGATCCAGGGACCCCGCACATAGCTTCAAATGGGAGGCTCATCGGACTAACAATGAACCTTTCAGCAGAAATCTTATTTGCCAAGAGATTAGATGCCAATATTCAACATTCTTTAAAAAAATTCTAACCAAAATTTCATATCCAACCAAATTAAGCTTCAAAAGTAGAAAAGAGATAAGATCCTTTTAAGATAAGCAGATGCTGAGGAAATTAGTTACCACCAGGCTGGCCTTACAAGAACTGCTAACAAAAGCACTAAATAGGAAAAAAGAAAGACCATTACCAGCCACTACAAAAACACATTGAAATACACAAACCAGTGACACTATAAAGCAACCGCAAAACAAAATCACTAGTTTTACACAATAATGAATCTGCCAAATAACCAGCGATGACCAAAATGATAGAATCAAATCCACATTTACCAACACTAAGCTTAAATACAAACGGGCTAACTGTCCCAAATAAAACAAAGCAGCAAGCTGCATAAAGGATCAAGACCCACTGGTATACTGCCTTCCAGACACTTATGTCACATAGGCTGAAAATAAAGGAATGGAGAAAAATCTACCACGCAAATAAAAAGACAGAAAAAAAGCAAGGGTTGCAATCTTTGTTTCTGACAAAACAGACTTTAAATCAAAAAGGATTATGAAAATATAAAAAGGGCATTACAGAACGGTAAAGGGCTAACTATGTTACATATATACACACCCAACACAAAAGCACCCAGATTTATAATGCAAGTTCTTAGAGGCTTTCAAGAGACAAAGACTCAGCTGGGCACAGTGGCTCATGACTGTAATCCCAGCACTTTGGGAGGTCAAGGCGGGTGGATCATGAGGGCAAAAGGTCAAAACCATTCTGGCCAAAATGGTGAAACCCCATCTCTACCAAAAATACAAAAATTAACTGGGCCTGGTGGTGAATGCCTGTAGTCCCAGCTACTAGGGAGGCTGAGGCATGAGAATCACTTAAACCCGGAAGGCAGAGGTTGCAGTGAGCTGAGATTGTGCCATTGTACTTGAGCCAGGATGACAGACCAAGACTTCGTCTCAAAAAAAAAAGAAAAAAGAGACACACACTCTTTTTTTTTTTTTTTTTTTTTTTTTGAGACGGAGTTTTGCTCTGTAGCCCGGGCTGGAGTGCAGTGGCCGGATCTCAGCTCACTGCAAGCTCCGCCTCCCGGGTTCCCGCCATTCTCCTGCCTCAGCCTCCGGAGTAGCTGGGACTACAGGCGCCCGCCACCGCGCCCGGCTAGTTTTTTGTATTTTTAGTAGAGACGGGGTTTCACCGTGTTAGCCAGGATGGTCTCGATCTCCTGACCTCGTGATCCACCCGTCTCGGCCTCCCAAAGTGCTGGGATTACAGGCTTGAGCCACCGCGCCCGGCCAGAGACACACACTCTTACACAATGGTAGTGGGGAACTTTAAAACTTCAAACAATATTAGACAGATCATTGCAACAGAAAATTAACAAAGATATTCAAAACCTGAAATTAGCACTGTGTCAAATGAACCTGATAGGTACATACAGAACTCTCTAACCGAAAGCAATAACAACTATACTGTTTTTATCACCATGTGATACATACTGTAAGATCAATCACATAATTGGATATAAAGTACTACTCAGCAAATGAAAATAACTGATATAGCAATCTCTTGGACCACAGCACAATCAATTTAGAAATCAAGACTAAGAAATTCACTAAAAACCATATAATTACATGGAAATTGAATAACATTGCTAAGTCAGAAATAAAGAAGCTTTCTGAAATTAATAACAAAGATACAATACAAAATACAAAAATATATAGGACACAGTCAAGGCAGTGTTAAGATAATTTGCAATGCTAAATGCTCACAACAAAAAAGTTGGGAAGATCACATAAACAGACTAACATTAAAACTAAAAGAAGTAGAGAAGAAAGAGCAAAGAAATCTCAAATACAGCAACTGACAATATTAACAACAAAATTTACAGCTGAATTGAAAGAGACTGAGACACAAAAAAACTATTCAAAAAAAATCAATAAATCCAGGAGCTGTTATTCTTTTAAAAAATTAGTAAAGTTTGTGAAACTCTTGGAACTTTTCCCTCTTAAATTTTTCTGTGTATAATAAGATCTGTAATGTAAGTGAAAGTGTTCCATCTCTCTTTTTATTTCTGATGTTTTTATACCTTTAAAGTATAAAACATTCTTCACATTTGTAAGGTCTCCTTCCAGTATGAATTATCCTGTGGTTAAAAAGGGTTGAGGGGTGGGCAAAGGCTGTGTGCCACATTCTTCACATGCATAGGGTTTATTTCCAGTATGAGTTCTCTTGTGATTAGTAAGTTCTGAGTACACATAGGCTTTGCCACAATCTTCACATTTGTAATGTTTCTCTCCAGTATGATTTCTCTTATGCTTTCTAAGGTCTGAGGACCACCTATAGTCTATACCACATTCTTCACATTTATAAGGTCTCTCTCCAGTATGAATTCTCTCATGTAGAGTAAAGCCTGAGAAACACCTACAGACTGTGCCACATTCTTCACATTTAAAAGGTATCTGTATAGTATGAATTCTCTTATGTTGAGTAAGTTCTGAGAAGCTTAAAGACTCTACCAAACTTTTCACATGTGTAGGGTTTCTCTGCAATGTGAATTCTCTTGTGTTTAACAAGGTTTGAGAAGCAGATAAAGGCTTTACCACATTGTTCACATTTGTAAGGTCTCCCTCAAGTATGAATTCTCTTATGTTTAGTAAAGTCTGAGAAGCTATTAAAGGCTCTGCCACATTCTTTCCATTTATAGGGCTTTTCTGCAGAATGAGTTATCTTATGTTGAATAAGATTGGAGAACCACCTACAGACTTTGCCACATTCTTCACATTTGTAAAGTTTCACTCCAGGATGAATTATCTTGTGTCGAATAAGGGTTGAGGAGTAGCTAAAGCCTTTGCTACATAATTCACATTGGTAAGGTCTCTCTCCAGTATGAATTATCTTAGGTTTAGTAAGCCCTGAGAAGCTTATGAAGGCTCTGTCACATTCTTCACATTTGTAGGGTTTCTCTCCAGAATGAATTATCTTATGTTGATTAAGCTCTGGGAAGCACCTACAGACTTTGCCATATTTTTAACAGTTGTAAGGTCTCTCCTTAGTATGAATTCTCTTATGTTGAGTAAGATCTGACAGGCTTTTAAAGGCACTGCCACATTCTTCACATTTGTAAGGTCACTCCCCAGTATGAACACTCTTACGTCTAGTAAGATCTGAGAAGCTTCTAAAGCCTCTGCCACATTCTTCACACTTGTAGGGTTTCTCTCCATTATTAATTCTCTTATGTCTGGTAAGGTCTGGGAAGCTTCTGAAGCCTCTGACAGATTTTTCACATTTGTAGGGTTTCTTTCCAGTATGAATTCTCTTATGTCTAATAAGTTCTGATAACCAACCACAGGCTTGGCCACATCCTTCACATTTTTAAAAAATTCTCTCCAGTATGAATTCTCTCATGTTTAGTAAGGTCTGAGAAGGATTTAAAGGCTTTGCAATATTTTTCACATTTGTAGGGGATCCCTCTAGTATGAGTTCTCTTATTTAAAATGAGGCCTGAGAACCACCTACAGACCTTGCCACATTTTTCCCATTTGTAGGGTCTCTTTCTGCTATTAATTTTCTTCACTGAGAATTGAGCACCACTCAAAAACATTTATTGCATTGACATGTTTTGCTATGGGTTGTTGGTAAACATTGATGAAGGCAATTACAACTACTCTTCTGCCCTTTGCAATTAATCACACCTTGCCAGTCTTTCTTTAAGTACAAATTATCAAGGTCACAGCCTTCATATTTTCTCACTGTTACTTTTTTATGTGAATCCTCTAGGTCCTGCTTTGGCAGTATCTCTGCAGTGAAAAAAAAAGAACCAGCTGAAAAAAAATATAACAAATCATCTCGCTCATTAGACTAAGGTGAATACACTTTACAAATATGAAATTATACAAAGCACATTAAAACGGTGACACAGGGTCACTTCCAAGATGGCCAAATAGGAACAGCTCCAGTCTGCAGGTTCCAGTGAGACTGATGCAGAAGATGGGTGATTTCTGCATTTCCAACTGAGGTACCTGCTTCATCTCATTAGGATTGGTTGGACAGTGGATGCAGCCCACAGAGGGTGAGCTGAAGCAGGGCGTGGCCTCGTCTCACCCAGGAAGCACAAGGGGTCAGGGGATTTCACTTTCCTAGTCAAGGAAAGCCATGACAGACTGTACATGGAGAAATGGTAAACTCCTGACCAAATACTATACTTTTGCCACAGTCTTAGTAACCAGTACACCAGGAGATAACCCAAGGGCCTGGCTCAGCAGATCCCACGTCCATGGAGCCTTGCTCACTGTTAGCACAGAAATATGAGATTGACCGGTGACGCTGCAAGTTGATTGGGACAGGGGTGTCTGCCATTGCTGAGGCTTGAGTAACTCACAGTGTAAACAAAAAGGCCGGAAAGCACGAACTGGGCAGAGGACATCACCACGCAGCAAGGTCTACTGCCTCTCTAGATTTCACCTCTGGGGGCAGGGCATAGTAGAACAAAGGCAGCAGACAGCTTCTGTAGACTTAAACATCCCTGTCTGACAGTTCTGAAGACAGCAGTGGTTCTCTCAGCATGGCATTCGAACTCCAACAATGGACAGACTGCCTTCTCAAGCAGGTCCCTGACCCCATGTAGCCTGACTGGGAAGCAGCTCCCAGTAGGGGCCGACAGACACCTCAAACAGGCGGACGCCCCTCTGGAATGAAGCTTCCAGAGGAAGGATCAGGCAGCAATATTTGCTGTTCTGCAGCCTCCACTGGTGATACCCAGTCAAATACAGTCTGGAGTGGACCTCCAGCAAACTCCAACACACCTGCTGCTGACGGGTCTGACTGTTAGAAGGAAAATTAACAAACACAAAGCAATAGCATCAACAAAAACAAAAAGGACATCCACATCAAAACCCCATCTGTAGGTCACCAACATCAAAGACCATAGATAAAACCACAAAGATGGGAAGAAACCAGAGCAGAAAAACTGAAAATTCCAAAAAACAGAGTGCCTCTTCTTCCCTCAAAAATCGCAGCTCCTTGACAGCAAGGGAACAAAAATGGACAGAGAATGAGTTTGACAAGTTGACAGAAGTAGGCTTCAGAAGGTTGGCAATAACAAACTTCTCCAAGCTAAAGGATCACGTTCTAACCCACCACAAGGAAGCTAAAAACCTTGAAAAAAGGTTAGACTAGTGGCTAACTAGAATATACAGTGTAGAGAAGAACTTAAATAACCTGATGGAGCTGAAAGCCACGGAATGAGAATTTTGTGACACATGCACAAAATTTCAATAGCTGATTCAATCAAGTGAAAGAAAGTATATCAGTGACAGAAGATCAAATTAATGAAATAAAGTGAAAAGATAAGATTAGAGAAAAAAAGAGTGAAAAGAAACAAAGTCGGGGCGGAGCAAGATGGCCGAATAGGAGCAGCTCCAGTCTTCAACTCCCAGCGCCAGCGACACAGAAGACCGGTGATTTCGGCATTTTCAACTGAGGTACTGGGTTCATCTCACTGGGGAGTGCCGGACGATCGGTACTGCTCAGCTGCTGCAGCCCGACCAGCGAGAGCTGAAGCAGGGCGAGGCATTGCCTCACCTGAGAAGCGCAAGGGGGAAGGGAATCCCTTTTCCTAGCCAGGGGAACTGAGACACACAACACCTGGAGAATCGGGTAACTCCCACCCCAATACTGCGCTTTGAGCAAACAGGCACACCAGGAGATCATATCCCACACCTGGCCGGGAGGGTCCCACACCCACGGAGCCTCCCTCATTGCTATTACAGCAGTCTGTGATCTACCGGCAAGGCAGCAGCGAGGCTGGGGGAGGGGCGCCCGCCATTGCTGAGGCTTAAGTAGGTAAACAAAGCTGCTGGGAAGCTCGAACTGGGTGGAGCTCACAGCAGCTCAAGGAAACCTGCCTGTCTCTGTAGACTCCACCTCTGGGGGCAGGGCACAGAAAACAATAACAAAGCAGCAGACACCTCTGCAGACGCAAACGACTCTGTCTGACAGCTTTGAAGAGAGCAGTGGATCTCCCAACACGGAGGTTGAGATCTGAGAAGGGACAGACTCCCTGCACAAGTGGGTCCCTGACCCCTGAGTAGCCTAACTGGGAGACATCCCCCACTAGGGGCAGTCTGACACCCCACACCTCACAGGGTGGAGTACACCCCTGAGAGGAAGCTTCCAAAGCAAGAATCAGACAGGTACACTTGCTGTTCAGAAATATTCTATCTTCTGCAGCCTCTGCTGCTGTTACCCAGGCAAACAGGGTCTGGAGTGGACCTCAAGCAATCTCCAACAGACCTACAGCTGAGGGTCCTGACTGTTAGAAGGAAAACTATCAAACAGGAAGGACACCTACACCAAAACCCCATCAGTACATCACCATCATCAAAGACCAGAGGCAGATAAAACCACAAAGATGGGGAAAAAGCAGGGCAGAAAAGCTGGAAATTCAAAAAACAAGAGCGCATCTCCCCCGGCAAAGGAGCGCAGCTCATCGCCAGCAACGGATCAAAGCTGGACGGAGAATGACTTTGACGAGATGAGAGAAGAAGGCTTCAGTCCATCAAATTTCTCAGAGCTAAAGGAGGAATTACGTACCCAGCGCAAAGAAACTAAAAATCTTGAAAAAAAAGTGGAAGAATTGACGGCTAGAGTAATTAATGCAGAGAAGGTCATAAACGAAATGAAAGAGATGAAAACCATGACACGAGAAATACGTGACAAATGCACAAGCTTCAGTAACCGACTCGATCAACTGGAAGAAAGAGTATCAGCAATTGAGGATCAAATGAATGAAATGAAGCGAGAAGAGAAACCAAAAGAAAAAAGAAGAAAAAGAAATGAACAAAGCCTGCAAGAAGTATGGGATTATGTAAAAAGACCAAATCTACGTCTGATTGGGGTGCCTGAAAGTGAGGGGGAAAATGGAACCAAGTTGGAAAACACTCTTCAGGATATCATCCAGGAGAACTTCCCCAACCTAGTAGGGCAGGCCAACATTCAAATCCAGGAAATACAGAGAACGCCACAAAGATACTCCTCGAGAAGAGCAACTCCAAGACACATAATTGCCAGATTCACCAAAGTTGAAATGAAGGAAAAAATCTTAAGGGCAGCCAGAGAGAAAGGTCGGGTTACCCACAAAGGGAAGCCCATCAGACTCACAGCAGATCTCTCGGCAGAAACTCTCCAAGCCAGAAGAGAGTGGGGGCCAATATTCAACATTCTTAAAGAAAAGAATTTTAAACCCAGAATTTCATATCCAGCCAAACTAAGTTTCATAAGTGAAGGAGAAATAAAATCCTTTACAGATAAGCAAATGCTTAGAGATTTTGTCACCACTAGGCCTGCCTTACAAGAGACCCTGAAGGAAGCACTCAACATGGAAAGGAACAACCGGTACCAGCCATCTCAAAAACATGCCAAAATGTAAAGACCATCGAGGCTAGGAAGAAACTGCATCAACTAATGAGCAAAATAACCAGTTAATATCATAATGGCAGGATCAAGTTCACACATAACAATCTTAACCTTAAATGTAAATGGACTAAATGCTCCAATTAAGAGACTCAGACTGGCAAACTGGATAAAGAGTCAAGACCCATCAGTCTGCTGTATTCAGGAGACCCATCTCACACGCAGAGACATACATAGGCTCAAAATAAAGGGATGGAGGAAGATTTACCAAGCAAATGGAGAACAAAAAAAAGCGGGGGTTGCAATACTAGTCTCTGATAAAACAGACTTTAAACCATCAAAGATCAAAAGAGACAAAGAAGGCCATTACATAATGGTCAAGGGATCAATTCAACAGGAAGAGCTAACTATCCTAAATATATATGCACCCAATACAGGAGCACCCAGATTCATAAAGCAAGTCCTTAGAGACTTACAAAGAGACTTAGACTCCCATACAATAATAATGGGAGACTTCAACACTCCATTGTCAACATTAGACAGATCAACGAGACAGAAAGTTAACAAGGATATCCAGGAATTGAACTCATCTCTGCAGCAAGCAGACCTAATAGACATCTATAGAACTCTCCACCCCAAATCAACAGAATATACATTCTTCTCAGCACCACATCGTACTTATTCCAAAATTGACCACGTAATTGGAAGTAAAGCACTCCTCAGCAAATGTACAAGAACAGAAATTATAACAAACTGTCTCTCAGACCACAGTGCAATCAAACTAGAACTCAGGACTAAGAAACTCAATCAAAACCGCTCAACTACATGGAAACTGAACAACCTGCTCCTGAATGACTACTGGGTACATAACGAAATGAAGGCAGAAATAAAGATGTTCTTTGAAACCAATGAGAACAAAGATACAACATACCAGAATCTCTGGGACACATTTAAAGCAGTGTGTAGAGGGAAATTTATAGCACTAAATGCCCACAAGAGAAAGCAGGAAAGATCTAAAATTGACACTCTAACATCGCAATTAAAAGAACTAGAGAAGCAAGAGCAAACACATTCGAAAGCTAGCAGAAGGCTAGAAATAACTAAGATCAGAGCAGAACTGAAGGAGATAGAGACACAAAAAACCCTCCAAAAAATCAATGAATCCAGGAGTTGGTTTTTTGAAAAGATCAACAAAATTGACAGACCACTAGCAAGACTAATAAAGAAGAAAAGAGAGAAGAATCAAATCGACGCAATTAAAAATGAAAAAGGGGATATCACCACCGACCCCACAGAAATACAAACTACCATCAGAGAATACTATAAACACCTCTACGCAAATAAACTGGAAAATCTAGAAGAAATGGATAATTTCCTGGACACTTACACTCTTCCAAGACTAAACCAGGAAGAAGTTGAATCCCTGAATAGACCAATAGCAGGCTCTGAAATTGAGGCAACAATTAATAGCCTACCAACCAAAAAAAGTCCAGGACCAGATGGATTCACAGCTGAATTCTACCAGAGGTACAAGGAGGAGTTGGTACCATTCCTTCTGAAACTATTCCAATCAATAGAAAAAGAGGGAATCCTCCCTAACTCATTTTATGAGGCCAACATCATCCTGATACCAAAGCCTGGCAGAGATACAACAAAAAAAGAGAATTTTAGACCAATATCCCTGATGAACATCGATGCAAAAATCCTCAATAAAATACTGGCAAACCGGATTCAGCAACACATCAAAAAGCTTATCCACCATGATCAAGTGGGCTTCATCCCTGGGATGCAAGGCTGGTTCAACATTCGCAAATCAATAAACATAATCCAGCATATAAACAGAACCAAAGACAAGAACCACATGATTATTTCAATAGATGCAGAAAAGGCTTTTGACAAAATTCAACAGCCCTTCATGCTAAAAACGCTCAATAAATTCGGTATTGATGGAACGTACCTCAAAATAATAAGAGCTATTTATGACAAACCCACAGCCAATATCATACTGAATGGGCAAAAACTGGAAAAATTCCCTTTGAAAACTGGCACAAGACAGGGATGCCCTCTCTCACCACTCCTATTCAACATAGTGTTGGAAGTTCTGGCTAGGGCAATCAGGCAAGAGAAAGAAATCAAGGGTATTCAGTTAGGAAAAGAAGAAGTCAAATTGTCCCTCTTTGCAGATGACATGATTGTATATTTAGAAAACCCCATTGTCTCAGCCCAAAATCTCCTTAAGCTGATAAGCAACTTCAGCAAAGTCTCAGGATACAAAATTAATGTGCAAAAATCACAAGCATTCTTATACACTAGTAACAGACAAACAGAGAGCCAAATCATGAATGAACTTCCATTCACAATTGCTTCAAAGAGAATCAAATACCTAGGAATCCAACTTACAAGGGATGTAAAGGACCTCTTCAAGGAGAACTACAAACCACTGCTCAGTGAAATAAAAGAGGACACAAACAAATGGAAGAACATACCATGCTCATGGATAGGAAGAATCAATATCGTGAAAATGGCCATACTGCCCAAGGTAATTTATAGATTCAATGCCATCCCCATCAAGCTACCAATGAGTTTCTTCACAGAATTGGAAAAAACTGCTTTAAAGTTCATATGGAACCAAAAAAGAGCCCGCATCTCCAAGACAATCCTAAGTCAAAAGAACAAAGCTGGAGGCATCACGCTACCTGACTTCAAACTATACTACAAGGCTACAGTAACCAAAACAGCATGGTACTGGTACCAAAACAGAGATATAGACCAATGGAACAGAACAGAGTCCTCAGAAATAATACCACACATCTACAGCCATCTGATCTTTGACAAACCTGAGAGAAACAAGAAATGGGGAAAGGATTCCCTATTTAATAAATGGTGCTGGGAAAATTGGCTAGCCATAAGTAGAAAGCTGAAACTGGATCCTTTCCTTACTCCTTATACGAAAATTAATTCAAGATGGATTAGAGACCTAAATGTTAGACCTAATACCATAAAAATCCTAGAGGAAAACCTAGGTAGTACCATTCAGGACATAGGCATGGGCAAAGACTTCATGTCTAAAACACCAAAAGCAACGGCAGCAAAAGCCAAAATTGACAAATGGGATCTCATTAAACTAAAGAGCTTCTGCACAGCAAAAGAAACTACCATCAGAGTGAACAGGCAACCTACAGAATGGGAGAAAATTTTTGCAATCTACTCATCTGACAAAGGGCTAATATCCAGAACCTACAAAGAACTCCAACAAATTTACAAGAAAAAAACAAACAACCCCATCAAAAAGTGGGCAAAGGATATGAATAGACATTTCTCAAAAGAAGACATTCATACAGCCAACAAATACATGAAAAAATGCTCATCATCACTGGCCATCAGAGAAATGCAAATCAAAACCACAATGAGATACCATCTCACACCAGTTAGAATGGCGATCATTAAAAAGTCAGGAAACAACAGGTGCTGGAGAGGATGTGGAGAAATAGGAACACTTTTACACTGTTGGTGGGATTGTAAACTAGTTCAACCATTATGGAAAACAGTATGGCGATTCCTCAAGGATCTAGAACTAGATGTACCATATGACCCAGCCATCCCATTACTGGGGATATACCCAAAGGATTATAAATTATGCTGCTATAAAGACACATGCACACGTATGTTTATTGCAGCACTATTCACAATAGCAAAGACTTGGAATCAACCCAAATGTCCATCAGTGACAGATTGGATTAAGAAAATGTGGCATATATACACCATGGAATACTATGCAGCCATAAAAAAGGATGAGTTTGTGTCCTTTGTAGGGACATGGATGCAGCTGGAATCCATCATTCTTAGCAAACTATCACAAGAACAGAAAACCAAACACCGCATGTTCTCACTCATAGGTGGGAACTGAACAATGAGATCACTTGGACTCGGGAAGGGGAACATCACACACCGGGGCCTATCATGGGGAGGGGGGCGGAGGGAGGGATTGCATTGGGAGTTATACCTGATGTAAATGACGAGTTGATGGGTGCAGCACACCAACAAGGCACAAGTATACATATGTAACAAACCTGCACGTTATGCACATGTACCCTACAACTTACAGTATAATAATAATAAATTTAAAAAAAAAAAAAAAAAGAAACAAAGTCTCCAAGAAATATGGGACTATGTGAAAAGTCAAAATCTACGTTTCACTGGGGTACTGGAAAGTGATAGGGAGAATGGAACCAAGTTAGAAAACACTCTTCAGGATACTATCCAGGAGAACTTCCCCAACGTAGCAAGGCAGGCCAACATTCAAATTCAGTAAATACAGAGAACACCACAAAGATACACCTCAAGAAGAGCAACTTCAAGACACACAATTGTCAGATTCACCAAGGTTGAAACGAAGAAAAAAATGTTATAGGCAGCCAGAGAGAAAGGTCGGGTAACCCACAAAGAGAACCCCATCAGACTAACAGCAGATCTCACAGCAAAAACCCTACAAGCCAGAAAAGAGTGGGGGCCAATATTCAGCATTCGTAAAGAAAAGCATTTTCAAACCAGAATCTCATATCCAGCAAAACTAAGCTTCATAAGTGAAGGAGAAATAAAATTATTTACAGACAAGCAAATGCTGAGAGATTTTGTCACCACAAAGCCTGCCTTGTTACAAGAGCTCCTGAAGGAAGCACGAAGCATGGAAAGGAACAATTGGTACTAACCACTGAAAAAAAAGCCAAATGGTAAAGACCATCAACACTATGAAGAAATTAACGGGCAAAATAACCAGCTAACATCATAATTACAGGATCAAATTCAAACATAACAATATTAACCTTAAATGTAATTGGGCTAAGTGCCCCAATTAAAAGACACAGACTGGCAAATTGGAGAAAGAGTCAGGACCCATCGTTGTGCTGTATTCAGGAGACCCATCTCACATACAAAGATGCACAAAGGCTCAAAATGAAGGAATGGAGGAAGATCTACCAAGCAAATGGAAAGCAAAAAAAGCAGGGGTTGCAATCCTAGTCTCTGATAAAACAGACTTTTAAACCAACAAAGATCAAAAGACACAAAGAACGCCACTACATAATGGTAAACGGATCAATTCAACAAGAAGAGCTAACTATCCTAAATATATATGCACCCAATACAGAAGCACCCTGTATTCCTTCATAAAGCAAGCCCTTAGAGATCTACAAAGAGACTTACTCTCCCACACAATAATAAAGGGAGATTTTAACACCCCACTGTCGACATTAGGCAGATCAACAAGGCAGAAGGTTAACAAGGATATCCAGGACTTGAACTCAGCTCTGGACCAAGCAGAACTAACAGACATTTACAGAACTGTGCACCCCAAATCAACAGAATATACATTCTTCTCATCACCACATCACACTTATTCTAAAACTGACTACATAATTGGTATTAAAATACTCCTCAGCAAACATAAAAGAAGAGAAATCACAACAAACTATCTCTCAGACCACAGTGCAATCAAACTAGAACTAAGCGTTAAAAAACTCACTCAAAACTGCACAACTACATGGAAACTGAACAGCCTGCTCCTGAATGACTATTGGGTAAATAACGAAATGAAGGCAGAAATAAAGATGTTCTTTCAAACCAATGAGAACAAAGACACAATGTACCAGAATCTCAGGGACACATTTAAGCAGCGTGTAGAGAGAAATTTATAGCACTAAATGCCCACAAGTGAAAGCAGGAAAGATCTAAAATCTACACCCTAACATCACAATTAAAAGAACTAGAGAAGCAAGAGCAAACACATCCAAAAGCTAGCAGAAGGCAAGAAATAACTAAGATCAGAGCAGAACTGAAGGAGATAGAGACACAAAAAACCCTTCAAAAAAAATCAATGAATCAAGGAGCTGATTTTTTGAAAAGATCAACAGAATAGATACACCTCTAGCAAGACTAATAAAGAAGAAAATAGAGAAGAATCAAATAGACACAATAAAAATGATAAAGGGGATATCACCACTGATCCCACAGAAATACAAACTACCATCAGAAAATACTATAAAAACCTCTATGCAAATAAGTTTGAAAATCTAGAAGAAATTGATAAATTTCTGGACACATACACCATGCCAAGACTAAACCAGGAAGAAGTTGAATCTCTGAATAGAGATTCAACAACAGATTCTGAAATTGAGGCAATAATTAACAGCCTACCAACCCAAAAAAGTCCAGGATCAGATGGATTCACACCCGTATCCCACCAGAGGTACAAAGAGGAGCTGGTACCATTCCTTCTGAAACTATTTCAGTCAACAGAAAAAGTGGGAATCCTCCCTATCTCATTTTATGAGGCTAGCATCATTGTGATACCAAACCCTGGTAGAGACACAACAAAAAAAGAGAATTTTATGCCAATATCCCTAATGAACATCCATGTGAAAATCCTCAGTAAAATATTGGCAAATCAAATCCAGCAGCACATCAAAAAGCTTATCCACTACGATCAAGTTGGCTTCATCCCTGTAATGCAAGACTGGTTCAACATATGCAAATCAATAAACATAATCCATCACATTTATAGAACCAATGATAAAAACCACATGATTATCTCAATAGATGCAGAAAAGGCCTTCAACAACAGTCAACAGCCCTTCATGCTAAAAACTCTCAATAAACTAGGTATTGATGAAACGTATCTCAAAATAATAAGAGCTATTTATGACAAACCCACAGGCAATATCATACTGAATGGGTAAAAACTGAAAGCATTCCCTTTGAAAACTGGCACAAGGGAAGGATGCCTTCTCTCACCACTCCTATTCAACATAGTGTTGGAATTTCTGGCTAGGGCAATCAAGCAAGAGAAAGAAATAAAGGATATTCAATTAGGAAAAGAGGAAGTCAAATTATCTCTGTTTGCAGATGACATGATGACATGAGTGTATATTTAGACAACACCATTGTCTCTGCCAAAAATCTCCTTAAGTTGATAAGCAACTTCAGCAAAGTCTCAGTATACAAAATCAATGTGCAAGAATCACAAGCATTCTTATACACAAATAATAGACCAACAGAGAGCCAAATCATAAGTGAACTCCCATTCACAATTACTACAAGGAGAATGAAATACCTAAGAACCCAACTTGCAAGGGCTGTGAAGGACCTCTTCAAGGAGAACTACAAACCACTGCTCAATGAAATACAAGAGGACACAAATAAATGGAAGAACATTCCACGCTCATGGATAAGAAGAATCAATATCGTGAAAATGGTCATACTGCCCAAGGTAATTTATGGATTCAATGCTATCCCCATCAAACTACCATTGACTTTCTTCACAGAATTGGAAAAAACTACTTTAAAGTTCATACGGAACCAAAAAAGAGCCCGCATGGCCAAGACTATCCTAAGCAAAAAGAACAAAACTGGAGGCATCACAACTGCCTGACTTCAAATTATACTACAAGGGTACAGTAACCAAAACAGCATGGTCCTGGCACCAAAACACTTATACATGGACCAATGAAACAGAACAGAGGCCTCAGAAAAAACACCACACATCAACAACCATCTGATCTTTGACAAACCTGACAAAAACAAGAAATGTGGAAAGGATTCCCTATTTAATAAATGGTGCTGGAAAAACAGGCTAGCCATACGTAGAAAGCTGAAACTGAATCCCTTCCTTACACAATATACAAAAATTAACTGAAGATGGATTAAAGACTTAAATGTAAGACTACCATACAAATGCTAGAAGAAAACCTAAGCAATACCATTCAGGACATAGGCATGGTCAAAGACTTCATGACTAAAATGCCAAAAGCAATGGCAACAAAAGCCAAAATAGACAAATGGGATCTAATTAAACTAAAGAGCTTCTGCATGGCAAAAGAAACTATCATCACCATAAACAAGCAACCTACAGAATGAGAGAAAATCTTTGCAATCTACCCATCTGACAAAGAGCTAATATCCAGGATCTACAAAGAACTTAAACAAATTTACAAAAAAAAAAAAAAACCCATCAAAGAGTGGGCAAAGGATATGAACAGACACTTCTCAAAAGAAGATATTTATGCAGCCAACAGACATATGAAAATATGCTCATCATCACCGGTCATCAGAGAAATGCAAATCAAATCCACAATGAGATACCATCTCATGCCACTTAGAATGTGGGGATCATTAAAAAGTCAGGAAACAACAGATGCTGGAGAGGATGTGGAGAAATAGGAACACTTTTATACTGTTGGTGGGAGTGTAAATTAGTTCAACCACTGTGGAAGACACTGCGGGGATTCCTCAAGGATCTAGAACTAGAAATATGGTTTGACCCAGCAATTCCATTACTGGGTATATACCCAAAGGATTATAAATCATGCTACTATAAAGACACATGCACATGTATGTTTATTGTGGTACTATTCACAATAGCAAAGACTTGGAACTAACACAAATGTCCATCAATCATAGAATGGATTAAGAAAATGTGGCACATATACACCATGGAATACTATGCAGCCATAAAAAAGGATGAGTTCATGTCCTTTGCAGGGACATGAATGAAGCTGGAAACCATCATTCTAAGCAAACTATCACAGGGACAGAAAACCTAACACCACATGTTCTCACTCGTAGATGGAGCAGAACAACAAGTGCACATGGATACAGGGCGGGGAACATCATACACCGGGGCCTGTTGGTGGGTGGGGGCCTGGGCAAGGGATAGCATTAGGAGATATACCTATTGCAAATGACGAGTTGATGGGTACAACAAACCAACATGGCACATGGGGAACAAAGAGGATGGATGTAACAAATTTGCACGTTGTGCACATGTTCCCTAGAACTTAAAGTATATATATAGATATATACACATACACTTTATATATATATAAACAGTGACACAGGCTCTGATTTCTTTATAGACATATAAACTTAACAGAAATGTACCAAACAAAATGCTTTTTTGAGAAATATAAAAAGCAGTTAAGCGTTTGCAGCACCACAAGTCACCAAAATGCCATGAACTACAAAGAAGTGGAAGAAAAGTATATTTACCCACCACAGCCATTCTTTGTCCCCAATACAACACAGTACCTTTAAATACAAAGTCCCAACTCCTGGCTTCTCCTTCCAAAAATAAATAGTGCCACATGTGTCCATGCTTCTGGCTTTTTGAGGCCTTGCCAAAGACTAATTTCTATGTTCCATGACAGAGCTAAAAGAAATGGTGGTATATTTTGAATGACAGTTTGGGTCAGCTGAGGTAAATGACTGTTACAAGAGAAGAAAGACTTCAGTACCATAGACAGACAACTGGAATAGAAAGCGATTATAGGATCTCAGTAAGAAACATGGGAATCTTCTTTAACTGAAAAACACACAAGCACACAGAAGACTCATCCTTAAAACAGGTTTGAGAGACTCCAAGAATTTCTAGCCTAAAAATCTAGTGCCATATTACCCCAGGTCAAAGCCACTTCATAAATATTTTGACACGTGGCTTTTTTTTGACAAATGACAACCAAACATTAAAACATATACAAAGCATCAGGACGAGATGGCAGAATCAAAGAAAAAAAATGAATATTCAGAACTCAATCACAGAAAAATGGAGATGTTAAAATTACCTGAAACAATGTGAATTCACCTCAATTTTCTGGAAGAAAAAAATTAATCACCTTAAAGAATTTAAATTATCATCTCAATCATGCTCATTGAGTGAAATGGGAACATAGAAAACAATATGAAATAACAAAGATGAAACTAACAACAATATAAAAAGCACAAAACGAAATAAAAATTATGGAACAGAAGAATAAAATAAGACTGATACCCAACTGATACTTCAACATTTTAAAAAACATATATATAACAAAATCAAGAAGCTACACAAATTTCAACTAAGATTAACACAAAGTGATCCCTAGAAAGACACAATATGACAAAGTTTTGACAGTCACAGACAAGAAGAGAATCTGGAATGCAGGAAGAGGAAAAAAAAAAAGGTGTAATTTATATGCATGCTCCTGCAAGACTACCAGCAGATTTATAAACAGAAATCTTTCAAGCAAGAACAAAGTTAGATGATGCAGTTAAAACACTAAAAACAAAACAAAACAAAAATGTCTAAGCATGAACACTATATCCAGCAAAAGTATTCTTTAAAATGAAGAAAAAAGTAGCCTTGCCAAGATAATCAAAATGTAGGAACGTGCGTCAACAGTAGAACTTTTCTACAGGACATGCATAAGGAAGTCCTTCCCATTGAAAATAAAGTATACTTTAAAAAAAGACCAAAGACCAACTTATGTAAAAATGCATAACTCTCTGGAAAAGATATGCACATATACAACTATAAAAATGTGTAGTATTATTATTATGGTTCAAAAACACTTTGAATTATGCTCTAAAATTTAAAGGTATGTTTCAGCTACTCCTTGATTTGTGAAACAAAGAGAAAAAAAGAAATGAAATTAGAAAGATAAAACCATAAAATAATTTTAAAAATCTGTTAATGTGTATGTAATACAGTATTAGTGACATTGGTAACAAAGATGAGAGCAGATGTAATAACTTTAAGAGATTTTCTGCAAACCTCATGCTAACCACATAGAAAATACCTATAAAGACAAACAAAATGTTAAGTTGGAATAAAGGCATGTCACTAAAATATCAAATAGATAGTACACAAAGAAAGAGAGAGACAAAACAGCTAAAAGAGCCAAATAATACAATGCAACAGTAATAGTAAGTTCTTTTTTTCAGAAAATTATTTAAATATTAATGTACTAAACTTCCCAATCGAAATACATACAGTAAATACAAGGATTTAAAAATTTTTTTTAAAAAAACAAGATCTAACTATGTCATGTCTCCAATAAACTCACTTCAGGTCCAATTTAAAAAATAGACTGAAAATGGTAGGATAGAAAAAAAACATTTCATACAAGTGTTAACCAAATGAGAGGAGAGGCAACAATTATATTAAGTCAAAACTGTCATATTTCATATAATTTACTATAAGTCAAAATTCATAGTAGACTAAGTAGGACATTAAATTATAGGAGGGTTCAATAACTGAGAACATATAAATATATAAATGAATCTGACCTTAGTTTTCCCAAACACATAAAGCAAACAATGACAGAATTGGAGCAAAAACAGAAAGCAATGTAATAATGGTAGGATACTTCAATATCTCACTTTAAGTAATGAATAATAAAGCAAGACAAAATATTAATAAGAGAACAAGAAACTTCAATGCACTCTAAAACAATTACACCCAGCAAATGTAGACAGAGAGCAGAATACACATTCTTTATAATAGCTCATGAAACATTTTTCTAGATAGACCACCTGTGACACCACAAGTCTTAACAAATGTTTTACAATTAAAATTTCAGACTATTATTTACAGCCCAAATGGAATGAAACTAGAAATCAGTGACAGAAGGAAAACTGAAACATTTACAAATTAGGAAAATTAAAAATCATATTCTTGAGCATGCTCTTGTTCAAGGGTTGGAAGACATAATATTGTGAAGATGTCCATACTTCCCAAAGTGACCCACACATTCAACACAACCCTTATAATTTTACTTTTCTGAAAATAGGAAATAAAACCCACAAAACTATATGAAATTTTAAGGGACCATGAAAAAGCCTGACAATCTTAAAAAAGAAGAAAAATATTGGAGGCATTACATTTAATAATTTGCAAACACAAAATAAAGCTATAATAAACAAGGCACTTTAGTACTTGTATAAAGGCAGAACACCAAAGCAATGAAGCAGAATGCAGCACAGATATAACCTCTTCATGCATCGTCAAGTGAGTTATTTGCACACAGTTTATAGAAGCATTATCCACAAGAGCCAATATGTGAAAGCAATTTGAACTTCTTGTACCAAATAAATGGATAAATATAATTTGAAATACAAAGAAAATGAAATATTACTGAGTATTTATTTAAAAAGCAGTATATTTTCTAATATTTACCATAAAGACAAATTTTGAAGACATTATGGTAAATTTAGTCAGCCAGCCACACACATAAAATTACTGTATGAATATACTTACTTGGAATATCTGAAGTACTTACACCCTTAAAAAGAGAAAACAGAATGATGTTTTTTTTAAATGGCCAGTCAACAGGGAAACTAAGTAGTGGATGCATGTGTATTGCATTTTTTTTGCAAAAATAAAGATGTTCTAGAGATGTTGCTAACAATATATTTAACACAACTAAGCTATATAATTGAAAATATTAAAGATTATAAATTTTAGTGTGTATTCTTAAAATTAAAAAATAAAACAACCATTGACCACCAACCAAAAAAAGCAAATATACAAGTCATAAAATAGGGGCAATATTTATACAGGTAAATAAACACAAAAATAATTATATTGGCAATAGATATATGGCTGATTCATATCTGACTTCTGTCCAAACATTGTTTTAACATGTACAAAGTTGAATGTTGGCATATAAAATTTTATTTAAAACAATTATTTATAAACAAAACAAAAACACAATCAATGTGACACAGCCTGCTCTAAAATATGAAACACAGGAATGTAAAATGGCACAAGTTTTTTTTTCAGATGCAGTCTCTGTCACCCAGGCTGGAGTACAGTTGCGCAATCTCAGCTCACTACAACCTCCACCTCCTGGGTTCAAGCGATTCTCCTGCCTCAGCACTCTGAGTAGCTGGGATTACAAGTGTGCGCCACCACGCCTGGCTAATTTTTGTATTTTTAGTAGAGAAATGGTTTCACCATGTTGGCCAGGCTGGTCTCGAACTCAGGTGAACTACCCGCCTCGGCCTCCCAAAGTGCTGGGATTACAAGCGTGAGCCACCACGCTCCGCCTAGAACAAAATTTAACAAAACAAAATTAACAAAAAAATTGAATAAACATAATGTACCACTAACAATAATTCTAGATAGCTATTATTTTCAACTACGACTGCACATTCATAAAGAGCACATTTTTTGGTGGTTTTTTTAAAATTTCAACTTTTACTTTATGTGTAGGTTTGTTACATGAGTATATTATGTACTGCTAAGACTTTGGATACTACTACTCCTCAGGTAATGAGCACAGTACACAACAGGTAGCTTTTTAGCCCTTGTCTCCTTCTCTCCCTTCTTCCTCCAGTGGTCCCCAGTGTCTATTGTTTTCATCTTTATATTTATATATACCCAGCATTTAGTTCTCACTTCTAAGTAACAACATGCTCACTTGCATGCTTATTTGGTTTTCTGTTTCTGCATTAATTCACATAAGATAATGGCCTCCAGCTGCATCAACTTTGCTACAAAGAATATAATGTTGTCCTGTTTTTATGGCTATGTAGTATTTCATGATGTAATGGGCACCTTGGTTGATTCCATGTCTTTGGTACTGGAGGCCATGAAGCTTGAATCATCAGTGTACAATAAAAGCAATAACATTTCATAGAAGATGCATCATTATAATTCATAAATACTTTGATGGGAAAATTTGAAGAACTTACATAGTACTGAAGAATCTTCTTTATTATGTTGTTATTATTTTCATGCTATTTTTACACAAAATGTAAAGGTTATAATGCAACCTTGGAAGCAAAACAAACTATTACATTTCTAAAGGATCATGAGGTCAGGAGATCGAGACCATCCTGTCTAACACAGTGAAACCCCGTCTCTACGAAAAATACAAAAAATTAGCCGGGCGTGGTGGCGGGCGCCTGTAGGCCCAGCTACTCGGGAGGCTGAGGCAGGAGAATGGCGTGAACTCGGGAGGCGGAGCTTGCAGTGAGCCGAGATTGCGCCACTGCACTCCAGCCTGGGCAGCAGAGCGAGACTCCGTCTCAAAACAAAACAAAACAAAAACATGAACAACATAAATAATGTACAATATGGTACGAAACACTAATATGCAAAATGAATGATTAGAAACAAATGTATATCATTTAGATTGTATAGTCTGAGGAAAGTGAATGACAATGCTAAAGACTGTTTATATTCAGTAAATTTAAACATATAAAAGATTTTAATGAACGTGGGGTGCCTATTAATTATTTAATTCACTCTTTATATAACATATGCATTCAAGCACATTACCTGAGAACTTGTGAAATTACAAACAAAGTTAGCATACAGCAAATCAGAAAGTAAAAAGAAGAAATATAAGACACAGTCCTAGTAATCTTCATTGTAAAGAAGATAAAATTATAGAATAATAGTTATTAACAAACAGGTAATAATTGGGAGTTTACTACGTGCTGGGCAGTGTTCTAAGTAACCTATGGTATTAGTGTTTTTAAGAAATCTACGAGATGAGTAAATAAAGTCAACTATTCAACTATATAGTTATTTGTCATATAGGATTTAAATTTCTAAGCTTAGTTCCTACTCAAACAAAAATACTTTTAAAGTGAAATAGATGTTTAGATTTTCTTGCAATCAATCAGATGCTTTGTGCTCTGATGAAAGTTATTAGTCTCATTTATTTTTTCTTTTTTTTTTCTTTTTTTTTTTGAGATGGAGTCTCACTCTGTCACCCAGGCTGGACTGGCATGTCGGCTCATTGCAACCTCCACCTCCCAGATTCAAGTGATTCTCCTGCCTCAGCCTCCCGAGTAGGTGTAATTACAGGCACACACCACCACGCCTGGCAAATTTTTGTATTTAGAAGAGATGGAGCTTCCAATACAAGGGTACATTGTGCCATTTTTAATGACATTTTAAATGCTTCTGTTTTAACATAGTACTGGTAGTCCTAGGCAGAACAATTAGGCAAGAAAATTCTGGAAAAGACATCCAATCAGGTGCAGTGGCTCATGTCTTTGTAATCCCAGCAGTTTGGGAGACTGAGGCAGAAGGATTAAGCTTGGTAATTTGAGACTTGCCTGGGCAATTTAGTGATATCCCATCTCTACAAAACTTTAAAATATTAGCCAGGTGTGGAAAACGCACACCTGTAGTGTCAGATACTTGGGAGGCTGAGGTGGGAGAATTGCTTGAGCCCAAGGGTTAAGATGCACTCTAGCCTGAGTGACAGAATGAAACCCTGTCTCAAAGGAAAAAAGAAAAAGAAGGCGTCCAATCTAAAAAGAAGGCTGTAAATATGTCACTGTTTATAGGTGGCATTATCTTATATATAGTAAACCATGAACAGTACACCAAAAGACCGTTTCAGCTAATAAACATACTCAGTAAATTAGAGAAAATTAAGATACAAATCATTTGTGAAAAATAATAATCTCATTGAAATAGCATCAAAATAATAAATTTCTTAACAATATAGTTAAACAAGGTGAAAAATCTTTATATTGAAATATTTAAGATAATAAAAACATTGAAGATGACATAAATCAATGCAAAAATATTTCATGTGTATGGATTTAAAAAGTAAATGTTGCAAAAGTGTCAAATTATTTAAAGTAACCTATAGATTCAATACATGCCCTATCAAAATTCCAGTAAATTTTTTTAAAGCAATAGAAAATGCAACCCTGAAATTTATATAAAACTACTAGAGACTTGATTTGAATAGCCAAGGCAGTTTTGAGGAATAAGAACAAAGCAGGGGGCATTTTACTTTCTGATTTCAAACTACATTTAAAGACTATTGTAATATAAACAGGATGGTCCGTGCATACAAATGCATACCACAATCAGTGGAGCAGAATGGAGAGCCCCAAAACAAATCCATTCGTCTAAGATCAACTTATCTTTGACACTGAGGCACTGAGTATACACAATGCAGAAAATATAGTCTCTTCCATAATTGTTGCTGGGAAAACTGAATACTCACAGGTAAAAAAAAATAAATAAAACCAGACCATTTTTCTGACACTATCCTTGAAAATTAACTAAATATAAAATAAAGATTCTAATTATGAAAGACAGAAATCCTTAAAATGTTTTAATGAAAACATATGAAGAAATCTTAATATTGGTCTGGAAAATTAATTTTTGGATAAAACAGCAAAAGTACAACAATAAAAGCAAATATAAATAAGTTAGACTGCATCAAACTAAAAAGCTTCTGCACAACAAAGAGAACAATAAAATAAGAAAACCATACCTGATAAGTTGTTAGTATCCAAACTATTTAAGAAACTTATATGAATCAAAGGCAGAAATTATAATAATAATGGTAATAAGATTGAAAAATAAGCCAAAGACTAAACTGATGATTTTCAATGGAAGCATACAATTGGCCAACAGGTATAAGGAAGGTGCTCAATATCACCAAGCTGGTAGTTGCAAATTAAAACCATGGTGAGATATTACTTCACACACATTAGAACTGCTAATATCAAAAAGAAAAGTTATAACAAGCATTAAGTATATTTTTTAAAAACACTGTACACTCTTGGTGATTCATAATTTGTAAGAGTCATGATGAAAACCACTATAAAGGTTCTTTTAAAAAATTTAACAGTACTACTATACAATCCAGCTATCTCATTTCTGCATATAAAATAAATTTAGTATCTCAAATAAACATCTGGACCTTCACCTTCCTTGAATCAAACAATTGCCAAGATATGAAACAAAGTTAAAATGTTTGTAGACACCAACTGGATAAACATGGCACATACATTCAATAGAATATTATTCAGCCATAAGAAAATAATGAAACCTTGCCATTTTGACAACATGGATGGACCCAGATAACATCATGCTAAGTGAAATATGCCAGACACAGAAAGACAAATACTGTATGATCTCACTTTTGTGGAGAATATGAAAAGGCTGGACTCCTAGAAGCAGAGAGTATAAAGATGGCTGCTAGGGCCTGGCTGGATGTGGGGAAAATGAGATGTTGTTCAAACGGTACAAATGTTTAATTATAAAACAAATAAATTATGTTGACCTAACGTAGAGCTTTATGACTATAGTTAATAATACTCTTATGTATGCCGAAAATCTGCTTACAGATCTTAATTGTTCCCACTACACAAAATGTAACTATGTAAGGTGATAGATGTGTTTGTTCATTAATTTGATTGTACTAATCATTTCACTATGTATATACATATAAAATCAATACATTGTGTACAATAAATATATATGTATTCAGTTATTATCTGTGAAAAATCCACATTACATATATATATATGTGTGTATATACATGAATGACACGGTCCCAGTAAGCCTCATACTAAATAAAACTGTAAAATGACAGTCATTTAAAAATAAAGTTAAAATGGAGACTTTAATATATGCTCAGCAATGTTTTTAAGCTCCTCAATGACATAGTGTGTTTGATAAATGTATGAAGTAGATACACTGAACTATATTACAGTTGAGTAAATTAATGCAGAGTTTAATTTACCAGTATTAGTTTATATAAAAAGTGTAACACTTTCAAGTAACATAATTTCAGACTTTCTTATATTTAGGGAGATACTTAGTGTTTTGATAAAATTACTGAATATAAATTTCTATAAAATCACATTTGAAACCTCTGTAGGATACAAAATTATGAAGCAGCAGTGGCTCACACCTGTAATCCCAGCACTTTGGAAGGCTGATCACCTGAGGTCAAGAGTTTGAGACCAGTCTGACCAACATGGAGAAACCCTGTCTCTACTAAAAATACAAAATTAGCCGGGCACTGTGGCTCATACCTGTAATCCCAGCTACTCGGGAGGCTGAGGCAGGAGAATCGCATGAACCTGGGAGGCAGAGGTTGTGGTGAGCCAAAATAGAGTGGCTGAGGACACCTTACCCTGCAGATTCCAAAACGCAACCTCAACCCAAAGACATTCTGTTAAGGTGTATGTGCCTAGGCAAGGTAAGGGGAGACGTGCAAAGATTTGCTACAGTAGAATGTCAGGTGATTATTCCTTGCTTTTCTGTCATGTGAAATGTTCACAAACAGAAAAATAAGAGCCAACCACTGCTTTTTGAAATGAAAATGAACAATTAAAATACTGTGTCTGCTTTAAAACTAAATGAAGAATAGATGATAATCTTGTGATGTGGAGAGGGATAGCTGGCACTTGGGAATGCAGGAAAGAAAATGTAAATTTAGAATTTTCTACAGGCCCTACAACAGTTAGGTCAGGAAAACAGTCATGGATTTGGAGACCCTGCTTGCCATACATTTGAAAAATTCAAGGAAAACCGGCCCCTTTGTGGAGCATCAACGAGCTGGCAATTCAACTGAAATGGCCACGGTGCCCTGGGATTCTACCTGAGGAAACCTAACTATGTCAAAGGAATTTCTTGTGAATGACTAACTTAGAGAAAAACAAAACGTAGGCTTAACCAACCACAAACTGCCAATAAAGCTCTGACTACATAACCGGGACCTTTCTACCTCATGCATGCAAATGTGATATAGAACTGTACCCAATCAAATATTTACTTTGGTTTGCTTCCTCACGCTTCTTAAAAAAGCCTTTTCTTCAAGTCCTACTTTTGAGCCCACAAACCACAAACCATAGCTGGGTGCTCTCTCATTCATAAATTGCTGTTTGAGCAAATAAACGGTTTGTATTAATTCATGCCTGCATTGCTATAAAAAATACCTCAGACTGGATAATGTATAAGAAAAGAGCTTTAATTGGCTCATGGTTCCACAGGCTGTACAGAAAGCAAACACCAGCATCTGCTTCCAGGGAGGCCAGAGGAAGTTTAAAATTATGGTGGAAGGCAAAGCAGGAGCTTGCAAAGGGGGTAAAGGGGATGAGGGGTGGTATATACACTTTTAAATGACAAGATCTCCCGGAAACTTACTATTGAAGAGACAATATCAAAAGGGGAGGTGATGAACCGCCCCCATAATCCAATCACCTCCCACCAGCTCCAACCTCCAACATTGAGGATTGCATTTCAATTTGAGATTGCGGCTGGGAAACACATCCAAATTATATCCCTACTTAACATTTTAAAGACGCCTCAATGTAGACACGGGCAGAGGCTCAGGCCTGTAATCCCAGCACTTTAGGAGGCCCGAGGCGGAGGATCACTTGAGCTCAGGAGTTCCAAACCTGCCTAGGCAACATAGCAAAACTCCGTCTCTACAAAAAATACAAAACTTAGCCGGGCGTGGTGGCGCACGCCTGTAGTCCCAGCTACTTGGGGCCTGAGGTGGAAGGATCACCTGGACCCGGGAGGTGGAGGCCGCAGTAAGCCCTCATTATGCTTAAAAATCCTCAATTTTTAAGAGGAGAAAGGAAGGACTGGGGGCCCCACGGACCACTACTTCTTCTACGGAAAAACTCCGGACCCCAAGTGGGGATTCCCTCCCCTTATTCCCTCCAATCGCCCCTCATAATCTGAAGGAGACTCGGGGTTGCGCACAGAACTGCCCAGAAAGGGTTCCGGGTAGAGGAGTAATCGATGCTTACGGACGGGGCAAGAGGCTCAGGGTTTTGACTGCTGGGTCAACCCCTAATGTGCCACGGAGGGAACGGAGGGCCGAGCTGTGCCACCGGGAACTCGGGTCTGCAGCCTCCAGAGCTGACCGCGAGACCCAGATCCCACCGCAGCCAGTTCCCGCCAGATTCCAACTGCCTCTTCCCCCTCCTCGGGACGTCCAACCGGCGCACTCACCATTTTCCAGCCTCGAGGTGTTACAACGTCCTCCCTAGGGATCTCCCAGTACCTGCAGGTCACAGGATAAGAGGGGCTGTAGGAGAGTCACCTGGGAGATCCTAGAGCGTAGAAGACGGAACAATTTAGACAGGAGCTGGACTCAGAGCCCCGTCGCCAGGAGACAGAGACCCCTTCCAGCTTAGGGAAGCCGCCTCTTCCTCTCTGGCTGCGAATCTGATTGGACAGTTTTCACACTGACACCACGGATTGGCTGGGGCTCCAGGCCACACCCCTTCAGGCCCTGAGTGACAAGAGAGGTAACCAGACCATTGGCTGAATGAGGTGAGAGTGGCAGGGTTTTTTTGTTTTTGTTTCGGTTTTGTTTTGAGACAGTCTGGCTCTGTAGCCAGGCTGGAGTGCGGGGATCTGTTCTCGGGTCACTGCAACCTCCGCCTCCCAGGTTCAAGCAGTTCTCCTGGAGTGTGGCAGGTTTCTGGCTGCAGCGTTTTCAGGCAGAGATTCCTCCATGTGCTGGAACCTGGCCCTCCCTGAGGGACATTTGCATTTAACCTTACATATATGATTATATCACTTTCTGAGATATTTGTGTGTGTACATATGTATACACTTAGACACAGTACACATATGTTACTCACAAATTAAAACAATATAATTACAATTATTTGAAAGTTTCGGATTTCATAACCTTCCTGGCCTCCAGTCTTCTTAACAGGAAGCCTGAATTTTAAAACAGGTGGCAATGGGAGGCGGAGGCGGGAGGCCGGGCTGGTTGGGAGGGTGCGAAGGGCCGGGACCAGAGCTAGAGCCGGGTGGGCGCCATCAGGGGTGCTGCAGAGGGGGCTGGCGCGCTGGAAGCGCTCCCACATCAAGGAGAACCTGGCGGATGAAGCGCAACTGCCTCTGATGGTACTGCTGCCAGACACGCTCAGCGACCTGCGCACCCAGCTGGTGGCCAGGGCGGGAGCTCCCGGGAGCGCCCCTTCTACTACCACACCGCGGCTGAACGACCACCGCATGGTGCGCCTGCGCCTGCGCCTGCAGGACCGCCGGTGCGGCTGCTCCTCAGCGACCCTAGGTAGTCTGAGCTGGAAGAGGCAGAGCCATGACCGAGGGGACCCGGGTACCGGCTGAAGGAATAGGCGGGGGTAGGGGGTACTTTGGGAAGGCACTTCCGCCTCCCGGGAGCCTAGATGCAGCTCCAGGGTCTGGGCTCCTAGGTGGACGGTGGAACTGGCCTGACTGGCTAATTCACACTTCCTCGGACACTGCTGCTGGAGCCCCAGCCCCAGCCCCTGACACTGACCTAGGACGTTGCTGCTCCTGCCCAGCCTATCAGGAGGGAGCCTCGAGCCTTCCAGCTCCACTGTGTGACTGAGACTGTTGCTCCCCTCTTGGGGCCCCGGGTGCCCTGTCTTCAGTGGGAAGCACTGGGCCACCTTGGAAGGCTCCCATGGGCAGCCAGAAGGCACCACATACAGAGGGAACAGGAGAGGAGCTCTGGGGCACCTTTTCTTTCCCCAGGACATTCTCCCAGTCATACCTTTGTTCAAGACGTGCCGCCTGTGTGGGGCACTTTTCAACCATTTCTCTGCAACTCCAGTCTCCCTGGGATTTGCAGCCTCTTTCAGGAAGTCTTCTCGAATTTCCTCCTTTCCAGCCAGAGAGCACCTAGCCTTCTTTGGGGCCTCCACAGGCCCTTTGTGGAGTGAACAGCCCTGGCTGGGGGTGCAGCCAGTCCTGCCCAAACTCTCAAACGACTAAGGGTGCCGATGCGGTCATCCCAGCACCTTCTGGGCTCTCCAACTGTGCTCCATTTCCACCTCCAAATCCCTCCCCAGGAGGCACTTGTGCCCGCCCCCTGGGCAGCTTCCTCCTTCCCCTTAAATCGGGATGCCTCACCTCCTGCATGGGGTCTTGGGACGTTGGGGGAAGGGGTCTCAAGGGCTCTGGTCAAGCCGACGCGGATCTGGGAGTGGGGAACTGGGCCGAGGCATGGAAGGTAATCGTGGGGTATTGCAGGGGGTGTGTTGTGGGAATTCCGGGTGGAATGTTCAGGGCAGTACGTTGGGTCTGTAAGCATGAAGATGACAGGCGTGAACCACCACACCCAGTTTAAGAACTGCTTTTAGTGTTTTCGATATACTGTCTTTCTGCTAGCAAAAAAATTGCATCAGTTTTTATTTATCTGAAATGTCTTTATTTCACCTTTATTTCTAAAAGATATTTTTTGGGGCACAAGATTCTCGGTGGACAGTTTTATTGTGTGTACATTGCACAAAGAAGTTATAAAGGAGTGGAAAGTTTCCAAGAGGACAAACAAATCAAGACCTACGAATACTGACTGGATTAAACAACAAGGTCATAGTAATAATGATGGCTGGTGATAGATCGGAGTAGCTTAGAGATAGCATAAAGAACTACAATTAAAGACAGTAGAAACAATGAGATACTATTCTAGCACAGTCAGAAGGTCTATTATTAAAATGCCAAAAATAACAGATGCTGGTGAGGTTGTGGAGAAATGGAATTTCTATTTCATACTATTGATGAGACTAAATTAATTCAGCCACTATTGAAAGCAGCTTGAAGATGTCCCAAAGAACTTAAAACAGAACTACTATTTGACCCAGTGGTCTCATTACTGGGTATATATTCAAAGAAAAATAAATTATTCTACCAAAAAAAATTCACTGACATGTTTATTGCAATTGCTATTCACAGTAGCAAATTCTCTCAGCACTTTTCATGTTTATTTTGCTGCTTCCTGACTCTATAGGCTGTGGGTATTTTGATTTCACTTTGGTAGGTTATATCTCTCTCTCACTTTCAGATTTTTTCTTTCTCTTGCCCTTAGGAAGTTTGAACATTATTTCTATTAAGTATTTTTTATCTCTTTTTGAAACACTGCACTTAGGAATTCAAGGGTTTATGTCTGGTTTTAACATAGAAATTTGTGAATTGCCATTTATATTGTTACTTTCTTTTATTCATTTTATTGTGGTTAAGAAATAGGCACAATTTACTCCTTCTTATAGTTTTCATCTAGTTAAAACTATGTTTATATTTTATAAAATCTTTTCTCCTTTTACAGTAGTTGGCTGTATTCATTGCGCTCAATACTCCAGTTCATTAGTTTTCTTATCATTTCAGTTTAATTTAGTGGTAAACTCACACACTGTGAATTAGCTTGATATACATTTTGAGTGTTGTTCAAATATGCTTTTAACTTTTTTTTTTTTTTTTTGAGACAGTCTCACTCTGTTACCCAGGCTGGAGTGCAGTGGCGTGATACTGGCTCACTATAACCTCCACCTCCAAGGCTCAAGGGATCCTCCCACCTCACCCTCCCTAGTTGCTTGAACTACAGGTGCATACCACCACGCCTGGCTAATTTTTGCATTATTTGTTGAGATGGGGTTCTCAATGTAGCCCAGGCCATTCTCATACTCCTGAACTCAAGCGATTCACTTTCCTCAGCCTTCCAAAGTGCTGGAATTACAGGCGTGAGCCACCATACTTGGCCTTAAATTGTACAGCTTCTTGTTCTTTTCACAAAAATGATATTAAGTGGCTGAGTACAGGGACTCATGCCTGTAATCACAGCACTTTGGGAAGCTAAGGCAGGTGGATCACGAGGTCAGGCGATTGAGATCATCCTGGCTAACATGGCGAACACTGTCTCTACTGAAAATACAAATGGTGGCAGGTGCCTGTAGTCCCAGCTACTTGGGAGGCTGAAGCAGGAGAATGGTGTGAACCTGGGAGGCGGAGCTTGCAGTGAGCCAAACTGTTTCGTACTGTTTTTATGTAAACATTTTAAACATAATTTCAATATGAAAAGCCGTTGTATATTTTTCTTCACACACTTCCTTCTTGTTTGTGTCCACCACTGTTTTTAATTTGGTTCTCACTATTGGAAAATACCACATTTTGGATTTTTGTGTCTTGTTATTTTTGTGTTTATTCCATTTTCCCTGGGAGCAAGATGGACAACCATGTAGATTTGACATCCTTGTAATCAATCACTACCTGAATTAAGCACATGCTTCTTAAGTCTACTCCTCTAGGTTGTTCTCTTGACTGACTTCTATTCCTGTGAAATTTGTTATATTTTCCTTTAACGCTGTCTTGCACTTTAACTGTTGTTGTAATTACTTGAGAATTTTTAATTGTCTACATTAAAAGATTTAAGAATAGATAGCATTTTTTCTAAAGTTACAAATATCCACAGTGTACATATGAGTAAAATATTTTACAAAAACATTATAGCATATAACAGAACCTTATGAGATATCTCAAGCTTCTTCACTCAGAATATGCATCTCTTTCAAATACACCATGTGGTAATAGTAATTTGTAAAGGGTAATTTATTTGATACTTAAAAATTTATCTTATGTTTTACACACATTTCTGAAAATATAGCTCACTGCAGTGAACTAAATTAAACTGGATACAACCAAAATTTACTGTTTTTTAATAACATTAAGTTAACATGATAGAATTATTCACATGAATTCAGCTCTTTTCACTCCAGTAACCATGATGCCCTTGTAGCATATTCTTGACTTTTTTTTTTATTTGCCATGTTGACTTCAGAGCCTGGCTTTATAAAAATAATTTGCTTGCAATTTCTATTTATTTTATAAATTAATTTTAAAAGACAAATAGAATTTGTATGTGGCTAGATATGACTCGTTGCTTATAATTCAAAATTTATTTATTTTTTTTCTTGAAACAGAGTCTTGTTCTGTTGCCCAGGTTGAAGTGCAATGACACCATCTCTGCTCACTGCATCCTCCGCCTCCTGGGTTCAAGCGATTCTCCTGCCTCAGCCTCCCAAGTAGCTGGGATTACAGGCACACACCACCACACCTGGCTAATTTTTTGTGTTTTTAGTAGAGACAGGGTTTCACCATGTTGGTCAGGCTAGTCTCAAATACCTGACCTTGTGATCCACCTGTCTCAGCCTCCCAAAGTGCTGGGATTACAGATGTGAGCCACCACACCTGGACACAATTCATAATTTCTAGTGTCATTTCAGTTGCCTACAAAATATAACCTGTTAAATTTCTACTCATAAAGTCTATGACATTGTTAGGACTAAAATCTCAGCATTTATTATTTCCCCTCTGATACTGGAATATGTGTATCTTCTGTTTACTGATAAAGAATTCTAACCATTTTTATCTATGCCTAATTAGTCAAGGTATCTCATAATGTTATCTAACATTTGTATGTTCATTTAGTTACTGTATACCAAAACATTTGAATTATGGTTTTAATGTCACCTAATATTGTAAAGGTGTCTATCTTTTTTATGTATTTGTTTTATACATATTGAACCCTTATGTATTGTTTTTGTTTGTGAATGACTTAGAATAATCCCTAATACTTTGTAGAGGCTACTAAGTACTAACATTTCTGATTCATTAAATTTCTACTTGTTCATATCATTTTTCATTTGGTAAATTACTTTGTATTTGTTCTTATTCAAATTTGTTATCCATTATATCTAAACATTTATGAAAAAGATGAAACAGGCTAATATGCCATCTTAATAAAATTTAATCTCAAGTGTCATGCTTCACTGTTTTCTTTTAGAGAAGTAGCTTTTCTGACTCAGGCAATAAATGCAAGTGATAAGTCCAGCAGTTATAGTCATTTTCTCAATTCTACAACTCGGGAAGCTTTGGATAATTTATTGATTTTCCCAAAGCCTTATTTTCCTGCATTCATCTTTCTGAATCTTTCATGCCAACTGCCTAGAAAATCTAGAAACATAGACTATTACAAATTAAAAATAAATACCTTGATAGGCTCAAATTAACAAAGGAAACTCAAGAAAAATAGAATATATGAGTAGACCTATAACACAATATTATTATTATTATTATTATTATTATTATTTTGAGAGGGAGTTTCACTCTTGTTGTCCAGGCTGGAGCGTAAAGGTGTGATCTCATCTCACTGCAACCTCTGCCTTACGGGTTCAAGTGATTCTCCTGCCTCAGCCTCCCATGTAGCTGGGATTACAGGCATAAACCACCATACCCGGCTAATTTTGTACTTTTAGTAGAGATGGGATTTCTCCATGTTGGTCAGCCTTGTCTAGAACTCCCAAACTCAGGTGATCCACCCACCTCAGCCTTGCAAAGTGCTAGGATTACATGTGTGAGCCACTGCACCCGGCCCACGACATTAACTTTAAAGATCTTTCTACAAAAGAACAAGCAAACACTGATAGTCAAAATGCTTAATGGTAAATTCTACCAAACACTTAATGGAAAATTAATACCAACTTTTCACAAGCCCTCCTCAAACATAGAAAAGAAGTAAATAATGCCAGGCAGTGACCCATGCCTGTAATCTCAGCAATTTGGTAGGTTGAAATGGGCAGATCACTTGAGGGCACGGGTTCGAGACTAGCCTGGCCAACATGGTGAAAACCCATCTCTACTAAAAATACAAAAATTAGCTGGGCATGGTAAGGCATGCCTTTAATTCCAGGTACTCAGGAGGCTGAGAAGAGAGAATTGCTTGAACCTGGGGGTTGGAGGTTGCAGTGAGCCGAGATCACACCAGTGCATTTATAGCCTAGGTAACAGAGCAAGATTATGTCTCAAAAAAAAAAAACCACAAAAAACAATTTTGTTTAAAAAAAAAAGTAGAGAAAAAGGGCAGTTTTCTAATAACTTGATTAAGGCAAGTATTATTATTATTGTTGTTGTTGTATTTGAGACAGAGTTTTGCTCTTGCTGCCCAGGCTGGAGTGCAATGGCACAATCTCAGCTCACTGCAACCTCTGCCTCCCAAGTCTCCTGCCTGAGCGATTCTCCTGCCTCAGCCTCCAGAATAGCTGGGATTACAGGCATGTGCCACCATGCCCAGCTAATTTTGTATTTTTAGTAGAGACAGGGTTTCTCCATGTTGGTCAGGCTGGTCTCAAACTCCTGACCTCAGGTGATCCACCTGCCTCAACCTCCTAAAGTGCTGGGATTACAGGCATGAGGCACTGCACCCGGCCGGGCCAGTATTATTATACCAAAATCAGAATAAGGCATCATACGTAAAGAATTATCTGGATAATTATCCCTGATGAATACTCAAAAAGAACTAGCAAATTGAATCCAGCAATATATAACAATAATTACATACTACAACCAAAGAAACTATTTCACAAATGCCATGTTTACTTAACATTCAAAAATAAATCAATGCAATACACAATATTAATAGAATAAAGAAAACAAAACAGTCTTTCAATAGACATGGGAAAGCCTGTAATGAATACAACACTCATTCATTATAAAACCCTTAACAACTAAGAAACTATCCAGAACTGCTAAGGAGCACTTATAGAGAACTCTCCAGCTAATGTTTTACTTAATATTGAACGACTGGCCTTCGTGATAGCTCAGGCGTGTAATCCCAGCACTTTGGGAGGCCAAGGCGGGTGGATCACCTGAGGTCAGGACTTCGAGGCCAGCCTGGCCAACATGATGAAACCCTTTCTCTATTAGTAATACAAAAATTAGCCAGGCATTGTGGTGCACGCCTGTAATCCCCGTACTCAGGAGGCTGAGGCAGGAGAATTGCTTAAATCCAGCAGGCGGAGGTTGCAGTGAGCCGGGATCGCGCCATTGCACTCCATCCTGGGCAACAAGAGTGAAACTTCATCTCATAATTATATATATATACACAAATATATATATATATATATATATATGTGGAAAGACTGGATGTTTATCTATAACTGCAAATGAGACAAGAATGTCCACTTTGACCACTTTATTCAACTCAAGCTGATAGTATTACCCTGAACTCATTTTTATTGCAAGTTTCATAAGCTTCTATATAAAAAGCTGTAAGAAATTAACTAAAATCCAGTAGAACGAGTTCAGTGAAATCAAAAGATACAAGATTAAGATACAAAATTAAATCACACTTAACTAAAATCCAGTAGAACGAGTTCAGTGAGATCAAAAGATACAAGATTAAGATACAAAATTAAATCACACTTTTACATACCAGTTATATGTAATCTAAAAAGTTTTAAATTCCACTCATTATGTCATCAGAGGATAACAGGAATAAACTTAACAAAAAAGTGCAAATCTTTTATACTGGAAAAAAAGTCATAAAAAAATTAAAATAATAAAACAAGCCAATAAAACTGAAAGTAAAACAACATCCAATGTTCAAATATGTAATATTAGTAATTTCACATTACTTCTCAAATTGACCTAGAAATTTATGCAATTCTTTGAAATTCTGAACTGTAGTTTTATAAAAGTCGACCATCTCACCTTAAATGTTATATGAAAATGCAAAGGAAACTGAATACCAGAACAATATTGAAAAAACCTAAAATTTGATGGCTCACACTTTTCTTTTTGGTTGTTGTTGTTTTTTTCATTTTAGTTTAGTTTTTCTTGAGACGGAGTTTTCCGCTTGTCACCCAGGTTGGAGTGCAGTGGCGTGAACCTGACTCACTGCAACCTCTGCCTCCTCGATTCAAGCAGTTTTCCTGCCTCAGCCTCCTGAGCAGATGGGATTGCAGGCATGCGCCACCACGCCTGGCTAATTTTGTATTTTTAGTAGAGATGAGGTTTCTCCATGTTGGTCAGGCTGGTCTCAAACTCCTCACCTCAGGTGATCTGCCCACCTCAGCCTCCCAAATTGCTGAGATTACAGGTGTGAGCTACTGCACCCAGCCTGTTTCATACTTTTCAATAATAATTCTCACTACAAAGTTACAGTATTCAAGAAAATTTGCTAGTAGCATAAAGATATATTCATGTAATTCAATGAACTTGATTTTAAAATGTGGAAATATGATCTTATATTTATGGTAAATAGATTTTGATAAAGATGTCTAGAAATTTCCATGAGGACAGAACAGTCTTTTCAACAAATATTGTTGGGAAAATTAGGTATTCACAGGCAAAAAAAAAGAAACTTGGATCCCTAAAATCACAAAAACATACCTAAAATTGACCATATACCTAAATGTATAAGCCAAAACTATATAATTCTCAGAAAAAGACTGGAGTAAATTCCAGATTACATAATGATTTTTATGTTTTGTACCAAAAGCACCATCAAGAAAAGGAAAAACGATGAATTGTATTTTCTCAAAGTTAAAAGCTTTCATTCCTCAGACAACACCATAAAAAATAAAGAGAAAAGTCACTGAGAGAAAATATTTGAAATTATATATCTGATTTAGACTACTACCCAGAATATGTAGAGACATCTTACAAAGTCAATAATAAATGGGACAATTGATATATTTGAAAATTATGCAAAGAACTTGAACAAAAAATTTCTACAAAGAGTATATACAAATTGTCAATCAACATAAAAATATGTGAAAATGCTCTTCCCGCCATCTTGGCTCCTGTGGAGGCCTGCTGGGAACGGGACTTCTAAAAGGAACTATGTCTGGAAGGCTGTGGTCCAAGGTCATTTTTGCCGGCTATAAGCGGGGTCTCCGGAACCACAGGGAGCACACAACTCTTCTTAAAATTCAAGGTGTTTATGTCCGAGATGAAACAGAATTCTATTTGGGCAAGAGATGCGCTTATGTATACAAAGCAAAGAACGACACAGTGACTCCAGGCGGCAAACCAAATAAAACCAGAGTCATCTGGGGAAAGGTAATTCGGGCCCATGGAAACAGTGGCATGGTTCCTGCCAAATTCCGAAGCAATCTTCCTGCTAAGGCCATTGGACACAGAATCCGAGTGATGCTGTACCCCTCAAGGATTTAAACTAACGAAAAATCAATAAATAAACGTGTATTTGTGCTCTTGGAAAAAAAAATGTGAAAATATTTTTAATTATTAGGAAAATGCAAATCAAAACCTCAATGAGATAATTAACACTTATTAGAATAGCTATGACAAAAAGACAATAACAAGGATTGTCTAAGACATAAAGAATATGGAAAACTCATAAATCGTATGTGAGAGTGTAAAAACCAGCCACTTTTTAAAACAATTTGACAAATTTTCAAAATATCATAAATAGAATCATCGTATGACCCAGAAATTCCACTCACTCATAAGTACTCAAAAAAAATAAAAATAAAAACCTATTGTTACACAAAAAATCATACACAAATGATCATATCAGCAGTATTTCTAATAGCCTAAAGACAGTACAACCCAAATAGTCATCAAACAATATAATAAAAAACAATAGGTGGTATGTTCATGCAATAGAATCCCATTTGTCAACCAAAGGAAATGAAGTAATGATACCTGCTGAAATAGGATACAGCCTCAAAACCGTCAATGTAAGTGAAAGAAACCAGACCCAAAAGACAAGATAATTTATAATTTTACATAAAACAAATTTCAATAAAAATACCATATATGAAGACAGAAGACAGATTAATAATTTTCTAGGGCAAAGATAATAAAGAGGGGTAAATACAGGTAGGAAATTCTTTTCCAGAGTGTGAGAAATATTTCAAAATTAGATTGTGACTATGGTACTCTGTAAGTCTACTTTAAAAACCTGGAATTGTACATTTATAACCTGTGATTTTTATATTATATAAATTATATCCCAATAGAGACCTTCAAAAGTAAATATGCCAAAAAATAGTGTGTACTATTGACTTTAAGAAACCCAAGTGAGAGGCTCTGAAGACCAAACCTATTTAAAGTGCACCTCAATGAAGATTAAAGAAAGAAGAGAAGGTGAGCACAGTGGCTCATGCCTGTAATCCCAGCACTTTGGGAGACCGAGGTGGGTGGATCACAAAGTCGGGAGTTCGAGACCAGCCTGGCCAACATAGTGAAACGCTGTCTCTACTAAAAATGCAAAAAAATTAGCCAGGCATGGAGGTGGGCAACTCCAATTCCAGCAATTCGGGAGACTGGGGCAGGAGAACTCTTGAAGCAGGAAGGTGGAGGTTGCAGTGAGCTGAGATCGTGCCATTGCACTCCAGCCTGGGCAAGAAGAGAGAAACTCCATCATGATTAAAAAAAAAAAAAAGAAAAGAAAAGAAAGAAAGAAGAGGAAGAGGCAAAGGTATAGGTATAAAATGATAATGTTCATTGTGATTAGTTAAAACAAAGAAAAATTGAAGTTTGTAAAAGATATTAACAGCATCTGGTTAGTTTTGTTAGGTGAGAAATGTGAAGTAAATATTAGTACTTTATTAAAGCTCTCTGAGTCACAGATTGTTAGAAACCTGTAATAATTTCATCATGGATTTAAAAATATCCCTTATCAAATATGACTAGGAGAATAAATATTAAAGTATATTAATGGCACGTCTGTCTATAGTGTCAGGTACTTTTAGAGTAGCCTACAGACAGTTGTAAAGATACACCTTCATTTATAACCAATTTCAACACCCACATTCAATGCTGTACTCCAAAATGCATTGATAAAACATGTGAGAAGGTGTTTTACTTATTTTCATTGTAAAACATAATTAATATGGAGTGTATAAAGCTTTTCATAAAAAGTATTAAATTCTTTAGTTAAAATGTATTATGGAAATTAAAAGTTTTAATGAAGTTATCGATAATTATATGATAACATTAATGATAAATATCAGTCACAAGGCTTCTGCAATTCTTATTTTCTTATCCTTCATTTTCAACTATCAACTTCAATTATTCTGGTAGTATTTTAAGGTAAATGTATCATATTGTTAGTTTGTAGAAATTTAGTACCTATTTTAAAACAGAAAAAGAAAAAATAATGAAAAGCCTTGGTGCCATGACTCATGCCTGTAATCCCACCACTTTGGGAGGCCGAGGTAGGCAGATCACAAGGTCAAGAGTTTGAGGCCAGCCTGACTTGAATTGCTTGAACCCGGGGAGGTAGAGGTTGCAGTGAGCTGAGATCATGCCACTGCACTCCAGCCTGGGCAAAAGAGTGAGATTCAGTCTCAAAATAAATAAATAAAATAATGAAAACACTATTATAAAATATAAATAATTTTGTACTGTTATATAAAACAGTTCCATGACTTTTATGTTCAAAACACTAGAATTTAGCAAACACCAGGATTTTATAAGAAACAATTTAAGTCTAACATTTATCCTGAAGGCCCAATGTTACAGTAATTAAGTACATCTTTGGTCAATGGAACCTTATGAATCCTGTGTTTGTAACACATTTTGGAGATAGCTGATATCTCCATTAGTGGACATGAGGAATACACTGCAAATAGTCAGTAAAAGAGTCCATAAATGGTTTCCTGAGAAAAAGCTTATAGAAAACAAACAACTTTGGGTTTTCCTGAACTCACAATATGAGACTCACTTCCAAAGCCCTGACTGAAAGGAGCCCTCAGGATGGTAAGTGGTATAAGTGACTCACCAGCTGGTTTCTTTTGCAGCCCTCTCCACCAGGTGGTACATCCAACCTGATACAGTTTCGCATGTCAGTTTCTGGGAACTCGGAATGGCCATTGGCCCTGAGCACACAGCTGTCCTGCAGTGGCCCCCAAAATGGCAGTCAGATTCCAGAGCTGCTCGATGTGGTCTGCCAGGTATATACTGATCTGAGGACAGCTCTGCTCCCCTTGTAAAATTAAGAAAATGTTAGAGTTCTTACCTAATTTTGTTTGAAATATTACACTCTGAAACATAAAAAAGGGAGAATTTAACAGGTGAGGCTTCATCTGGATTCTAGGGCACAGAGATGCAAATGCTCTAAGCAGAATAGTGTTACACGAGTTTACAACACATGATTCTCCCATGTGCAAAAAAAAGAATGTGCAGTTCAGCAGCAGAGAAGTCTGTAGGGCCACACTAGGGCTCTCACTAAACTCATTTCTGAAGATGGATGAAGACCTGGCGGGCTCTTATTCAATCAGATCCTGGGATGCTGTTGCTTCCCTCAAATCTTCTTTTCCACACACCACCATTGACATCTAATCACCCCCTCAACATTCCCCAACAGATGAGATTCACTTGACTGAAAGAAATAATCTTCCAGGGTGTATTTCTGTTTCCTATAAATTCTTACTCTCTCTCAAGGTAAAATTAAAATTACTTTCAAAGTCTTTCCCTAGATCACCAGGGCAAGACTTGGGAAATTATCATTTTTTTTTATTAGTTGGGACCCATTTCCAGCAGTTTTTCCATTGTACTTTCTTTTTTAGTTGATAAATAATAATTGTGCATACTTGTGTACTATGTGTCATATGTGGGACACTGGTGACTCCATTGTATAGAGGAAATGGTACAGAGAAATTCAGAACCTTGCTCAAGCCCCACAGGTAGAATGAAGAACCGTGTGTGCTTTATTTCCAGCACCACCAAAGCAAGTATTTCAAGACTGTGAGGACCACAGCAAGTTAGAGAGCCCCAGGTACAACAGGGCCAGTTCTCAGCTCAGGGATTGTACCATGCTAGGAGGCAGGCCCATGGTTGCCAGATCTTCTGGACTTTTCTGTGAAGTGTCTTGATTTCTGAATGTTGGCTTACTTTTTAAAATATTAGGTTGGTACAAAAGTAATTGGGTCTTTTGGCAATTACTTTTTTTGTTTTGTTTTGTTTGAGATGGAGTCTCACTCTGTCACCCAGGCTGGAGGTCAGTGGCATGATCTCGGCTCACTGCAACCTCCACCTACCGGGTTCAAGCAATTCTCCTGCCTCAGCCTCCCGAGCAGCTGGGATTACAGACCTGTGCCACCATGTGCAGCTAAGTTTTGTATTTTTAGTAGAGACAGGGTTTTACCATGTTGCCCAGGTTGGTCTGGAACTCCCGACCTCAGGTGATCCACACAACTGTGCCTCCCAGAATGCTGGGATTAAGGGCATGAGCCATAGATTCTGGTTGCCAATTACTTGTAATAGCAAAAACAGCAATTCCTTTTGCACCAACCTAATGAAGACATCTGCAGGTCAGATAGAACACCTCTCCAGGCTGAGTGTGGCCATCCAACGTCTATCCTTAACCTCAGGGGCTGCCCTGGATTGCTGGCTTGCCTGGTGGTGTCACTCAGGTGTGCTGTCTGGCCATGGTTATGGAGTTTCAGGCTACCCTGGAGAAGAGGTGACACTTTCCAATGGGCTGGGGAGCTAACTCTAGAGAAGTAAGAAAAGCTATACAGGAATTCAGATTACCAGCCAGGGAACAACACAGACTGGGACCAGATTAGATTTCAGAGACCAGACAGCTGTATTTCGTACTGAGTTTATCTGACAACACATCATTTTTACTCTTAGGTTGTGTGAGTCAGCAGACACTCATTAAGCGATGACAGTACATCCACCAAAATTGTTCCAGGTCGTGGAGACAGAGCAAGGAAAAGAACAGAAAGAATCCTGCTCTAATGGAATTTACAATTTCATGAGAAGAGACAGAAAATAAACAAATGGCTGATCCCCCAGAAGGTGAAAAGTGCTATGAGGAAAAGTTAAGCGAGATAAGGAAGGCAGGGCAGGCTGGATAGTGACAGCCTCTCTGAGCAGGTGGGATTTGGACACAGACCTGACTTCAATAGCAGGCCATGTCAATTTCTGGAGAAGAGGGACTTAGGCACAGGGAATGGTGGTGCAAAAACCCTGAGGGGAGGATCCATGACCTGCTGCAGGAACAGCAGTGAGTCAGGAAAACTGGAGCAGTGAGGGATGGGAGTGGGAGGAGATGAGGTCAGAATTGGTGAGCAGATCAGGATGGGAATCTGGTCTTGCAGGACTGTGTTGGCCATGGTCAAGGCAGGTGCTGGGGAAAGGATAGTAATGAGATCTGCCCTCTGCCCTCAAGAGGCTTGCAGCCTGACCCTGTGCCTGGCTGCATCCCATCCCCACCTATCTACCTTTACTCCCTGTGTGTACTCAGCATCCTAAATTCTCACACTCCTGGTGGCTCACAACCCTCAGGTTGCAGGTGAGACAGCACAGCCAGGGGGCCCCATTCAGTACTGAGGTGTTCCCTGGATCTGAAGAGAGGAGTACGGATAAGAAAAAGACTGTACTGTCTGCCCACCCTAGGAGAAGTCACATGGGACCCCATGGTTCAGTGGCCACCTCTGCTTCACGGACTGACAGAGGGCAGGAACTCGGGCCTTCCCATTGGACCTGGAAGATTTTTGCATTAGCATATCCATTAAACAGGGATCCACTGAATAATTCCTGAGCACTGGTCCCTGTGCTAGTGATTGGGGTTCCATAGGTGAACAAGATGAGCTACAGATGACCCTCCCCACAGACAGCAACAACCCTGAGTGGGATACAGGCAAGCAAACAGGTCTTTAAAGCATAGCAGGTGATCCATTATGGAGATAGAATGAGAGACTCTGAGCAGTAGTGTGGTAGTAAATGTTCAACAACCCGCTCTCCAGCGAAATACATGTGTATGTCTATAAGCTCATGGATTTTACTAATCTAAAGGAGCAGTTCTAGGGGATGTTCTAGGATATGGAGTGGGGGAGGACGTTTGCTATACGAGAATAGCTTATCTCATTCCTTTCCTTTGATTACCTGTGGCACGGAGATTCAAGGCAGTGGCTGTAGCAGCAAGGGTGCCAGTAGTGATGGCAGCAGCAGCAGTGACATGTCCAACATGAATCCCGAATATGATTATTTATTCAAGTTACTTCTGATTGGCGACTCTGGGATTAGAAAGTCTTGCCTCCTTAGGTTTGCAGATGATACGTATACAGAAAGCTACATCAGCACAACTGGTGTGATTTTCAAAATAAGAACTATAGAGCTGGACAGGAAAACAATCATCCTTCAAATATGGGACACAGCATTCCAGGAAATATTTTGAACAATCACCTCCAGTTATTACAGAGGAGTCCATGGCATCACAGTTGCGTATAATGTGAAAGACCAAGAGTCCTTCAGTAATGTTCAACAGTGGCTACAGGAAATAGATCATTATGCCAGTGAAAATGTCAACAAATTGTTGGTAGGGAACAAATGTGATCTGTCCACAAAGAAAGTAGTAGACTAGAAAACAGCAAAGGAATTTGCTGATTCCCTTGGAATTCCATTTTTGGAAATCAGTGCTAAGAATGCAACAAATGTAGAACCGTCTTTCATGATGATGGCAGCTGAGATTAAAAAGCAAATGGGTCAGCCAGGCGTGGTGGCTCACGCCAGTAATCCAAGCACTTTGGGAGGCTGAGGTGGGTAAATCACAACATTAAGGGTTTGAGACCAGCCTGGCCAATATGGTGAAACCCCATCTCTACTAAAAAATATAAAAATTAGCTGGGCATGGTGCCACACACCTCTAGTCCCAGCTATTCAGAAGGCTGAGGCCAGAGAATCGCAGGAACCTGGGAGGCAGAGGTTGCAGTGAGCCGAGATCAAGCCACTGCACTCCAGCCTGGGCAACAGAATGAGACTCCATCTCAAAAAAATAAAAAAAAGTGAATGGGTCCTGGAGCAATAACTGGTGGTGCTGAGAAGTCCAATGTTAAAATTCAGATCACCCCTGTCAATCAGTCAGATGGTGGTTGCTGCTAAAATTTGCCTCCATCCTTTTCTCACAGCAGTCAATTTGCAATGTGAACCCAAGTGAAAAAAACAAAATTGCCTGACTGTATTGCATGCAGCTGCACTACAACAGATTCTTACCAGCTCCACAAAGGTCAGAGATTATAAATGGTCAAAACTGACTCTTTTTTTTTTTTAATTCCTTTGACTCAAGACAGCTAACTTCATTTTCAGAATTATTTTAAACTTTTGTTTGCTGGTTTATAAAATAATATGTGTAATCCTTGTTGCTTTCCTGATACCAGACTGTTTCCTGTGTTGGTTATAATATATTGGCCAGGTGGTGGCTCATGCCTGTAATCCCAGCACTTTGAAAGGCCAAGGCAGGCAGATAATTTGAAGACAGGAGTTTGAGATCAGAATGACCAACACTTCTCCTATTGTCCTTCCCAGCTTCTCCCCCAACTCCCCTTTTCCCTAGTTTATAAAACAGGAGAAAAGGGAGCAAGCAAAAAGTTGGAAAGAAACAGAAGTAAGATAAACAGCTAGATGACCTTGGCACCATCACCTGCCCCTGGTGGTTAAAATAATAATAATAATAATTAATATTAACCCCTGACCAAAACTACTGGTGTTATCTGTAAATTCCAGACAATGTATGAGAAAGCACTGTAAAACTTTTTGTTCTCTTAGCTGATGTATGTAGCCCCCAGTCACATTCCTCACACTCACTTGATCTATCATGACCTTTTCACACGGACCCCTTAGAGTTGTAAGCCCTTAAAAGGGCTAGGAATTTCTTTTTCGGGGAGCTTGGCTCTTAAGACGTAAGTCTGCTGATGCTCCTGGCTGAATAAAAACCTCTTCCTTCTTTAATCCGGTGTCTGAGGAGTTTTGTTTGCAGTTCATCCTGCTACATTTCTTGGTTCCCTGACTGGGAAGTGAGGTGATTAACAGACGGTCGAGGCAGCCCCTTAGGCGGCTTAGGCCTGCCCTGTGGAGCATCCCTGCAGGGGACTCCAGCCAGCTTGAGCAACACAGATTGTGAGAGCGCTCCCGTGTAGGCAATTGCCCTGGTGGAACGCCTCTTCAGAGCAGTGCACAGCAGGCCCCAGTGGAGGATCAACACAGTGGCTGAACACCAGGAAGGAACTGGCATTTTAAGACTGGACATCTGAAACTTGGTAAGACTGGTCTTTGGAACTTGCCTACTCCATTTGAGTGGAAACGTGGCCTGATCACCCACGGCGCGCCTGTACCGGCACTTTGGTTTTTGTTTTTGACTTTACTTGAATTATTTGATACTTTGGTTTTGGTTTTGACCTGGCTTGGATTTCCAGATACTCTGATTTTGGTTTTGATTCTGGTTTGGTGTAAACTGAAATAGTGTGTGTGTGCCTTTTTCACCCATTCTTTGTTCTGTGGTGTGCATGCAGTCTGAGCGTGGTGTTTTTTCTCAGGGAAACATGGGTCAAACACAAAGTAAGCCCACTCCACTAGGAGCTATGTTGAAAAATTTTAGGAAGGGATTTAATGGAGACTATGGGGTTACTATGATGCCAGGAAAACTTAGAACTTTGTGTGAAATAGATTGACCAACATTAGAAGTGGGTTGGCCATCAGAAGGAAGCCTGGATAAGTCCCTTGTTTCTAAAGTATGGCACAAGGTAACTGGTAAGTCAGGACACTCAGTCCAGTTCCCATACATAGACACTTGGTTACAGCTGGTGTTAGACCCCCCACAGTGGCTAAGAGGGCAGGCAGCAGCAGTGCCAGTAGCAAAGGGACAGATAGCCAAGGAAGGATCCTGCTCCACCCGCTGAGGGAAGTCAACTCCTGAAGTTCTGTTTGACCCAACATCAGAAGATCCATTATAGGAGATGGCACCAGTGATCCCAGTGGTGCCCTTCCCTTACCAGGGAGAGAGACTCCCCACTCTTGAGCCCACAGTGCTTGTGCCTTTGCAAGACAAACATATCCCTAGGTCACCCAGAGTTGACAAGAGAGGAGGTGAAGCCTGGGGAGAAACCTCTCCCTTGGCAGCTCATTTACGACCCAAAACTGGGATACAAATGCCCCTGAGAGAGCAGCGGTATACTCGAATAGATGAGGATGGTCACATGGTGGAGAGGCATGTTTTTATGTACCAGCCCTTCACCTCTGTCAACCTTCTCAACTGGAAAAACAATACCTCGTCCTATACTGAAAAGCCACAAACTCTAATTGATTTGCTCCAAACTATTATCCACCCATAACCCCATTTGGGCTGATTGCCACCAGTTGCTCATGTTCCTCTTTAACACAGAGGAAAGGCTTAGAGTGCTCCAAGCAGCAACTAAGTGGCTAGATGAACATGCACCACCTGATTACCAAAACCCCAAGAGTATGTAAGGACCCAGTTACCAGGAACTGACACCCAGTGGGACCCAAATGAAAGAGAGGACATACAAAAGCTAAACCAATACAGGAAGCTCTCTTGGAAGGATTAAAGAGGGGAGCACAGAAGGCCACAAACATTAACAAGGTCTCCGAGGTCATTCAGGGAAAAGAAAGTCCAGCACAATTTTATGAGCGACTGTGTGAGGCCTATCATATGTATACTCCCTTTGATCCCGATAGCCCTGAAAATCAGCGCATGATTAACATGGCTTTAGTTAGTCAAAGCGCAGAAGACATTAGAAGAAAAAGCAGAAACAGGCTGGGTTTGCAGGGATGAATACATCACAGTTATTAGAAGTAGCTAACCAGGTTTTTGTAAACAGGGATGCAGTAAGCCATAAGGAAAACTGCAAAGAGAATGAACATCAGGCCTGGTGAAATGCCAACCTGTTAGCTGCAGCAATCAGAGGGGTCCCCCCAAAGAGGCAAAGGAAGGGGGGCCCTGGGATAGAAACTCAGCATGGCTGTCAGAGCTTGCAGCATAACCAGTGTGCTTATTGTAAAGAAATAGGACATTAGAAGACCAAATGCCCTCAGCTAAAAGGAAAACAAGATGACTCAGAGCAGGAGGCCCCAGACAAGGAGGGAGGGGCCCTGCTCAACCTGGCAGAAGGGTTCTTGGAATGAGGGGTCCAACCTCAAGTGCCCCTAAACAGCCTATAGTGAGGATGACAGTCGGGGGTAAAGACATTGATTTTCTTGTAGATACCGGTGCTGAACATTCGGTAGTAACCGCCCCCATTGCCCCTTATCCAAAAAGACCATTGACATAATTGGAGACACGGGGTTTTCAGCAAAGCAAGCTTTCTGCTTGCCTCAGACTTGAACTGTAGGAGGACATAAAGTGATTCATCAGTTTTTGTACACGCCTGACTGTCCCATGCCCTTATTGGGAAGGAACTTGCTTAGGAAGCTGAGAGCCACTATCTCGTTTACAGAGTATGACTCTTTGCTGCTAAAGGTACCCGGAACGGGAGTCATTATGACCCTTACGTTCCCCCGAGAGGAGGAATGGAGACTTTTCTTAACAGAGCTGGGCCAAGAGATAAGACAAGCTCTGGCTAAGCAGTGGCCAAGAGTGTGGGTGTAAGACAACCATCCAGGGTTGGCAGTCAACCAAGCCCCTGTACTTATGGAAGTTAAGCCTGGGGCCCAGCTGGTTAGGGAAAAACCATACTCAGTCCCCAGAGAAGCTCTTGAAAATATCCAGGTCCATCTCAAGTGCCTAAGAACCTTTGGAATTATAGTTCCGTGTCAGTCTCTATGGAACACTCCCCTCCTGCCTGTTCCCAAGCCAGGGACCAAGGACTACAGGCCGGTACAGGATTTGCGCTTGGTTAATCAAGCTACAGTGACTTTACATCCAATAGTACCTAACCCGTACACATTGTTGGGGTTGCTGCCACCTGAGGACAGCTGGTTCACCTGCTTGGAACTGAAAGGTACTTTCTTAAGCATCAGATTAGCCCCTGAGAGCCAGAAGCTGTTTGCCTTTCAGTGGGAAGATCCGGAGTCAGGTGTCCCTACTCAGTCCACTTGGACCCGGCTTCTCCCAAGCGTTCAAGAACTCCCCCACCATCTTCGGGGAGGCATTGGATTGAGAACTCCAGAAGTTTCCCACCAGAGACCTAGGGTGAAGCTCAACTGTCCTTTACAAATGCAAGAACAGGTTTGTCTTCTATATGCTTTTCCAATTATAGAGGGACATGAGTCATTGAGACATGAGAAAAAGCTTCTGGCGTGAAAGAATATTAAAAAATATATAAATAGGAAAAACCAGAGCATGCCCAGCAGCCTTTCCACTGAGTCAGGCACTAGGGATCCACTTTTCATGTTTTATGTCATTTATTCCTCACAAAAACCATATGAGGTTCATTGTACAATTCTCTTCAGAGATGGAAACTGAGGCTCATAGAGATGCATTGTTATTCTGAAACACAGTAGCTGGCAGAGTCACCACCGTGCTTTGGAGAAAACAGATGCTTGCTTACTGAACAGCTGGCCTGAGAACTGTGGAGTGGTGGTGAAGTCCTGGTAAAAGTTCAGGAAAATGGTAAAGAAGAAGATACTTTGACTCCGGAAAGCTGCTGCTGGGGACTGCATCAGCTTCTCCCTTGTGCCTGGCTGGGGAATCAGCTTCACTCAAATCTGTAGGTTCAGGATAGACTCATATTTTTACTTGGGTGTGTTGGGGGGTAGGTACAAGAAGGAACACACAGTCAGTGACGAGACCATGAAACACCAGAGGACTGGAATGTGTGGCTCAGACCTGGAGGTCTCCATCCTTTGGAGACTTGTGCATGTGGAGGACATAGATGTTTATGGTGAAGAATTTTTTAGGTTTCCAATGTCAAATTTGATGTGGAGGTAAAGAATAATTAATCCGTTAATACTTTCAAGGCATCTTCACCATACTGTATCAGCTGTAGAACAACAGCACTCACCTGTATTAATAATCTTTATGAAGAGCACTATCCCAGAGAGTTCCCAAAAATCATTCTCAATGTAGAAATGAGAAAACACAGGCTTTGTGATGTCGAATGGTTGCTCCAAAACACACGGGTCAGAATGAGAATCTTCCATGGTGAGGGTTGCATGAAATTTCCTCTAAGCTACCTGGGGCTCAGTCTGTTCCTGACATAGAGGGGAAGGGCATGGAAAAGCTGCATTTTCTCTCTGTCTTAAAGACAGGGCACAGGGCAAGAAACCCTAGCACAACCCTTTTGACTTAAAGCAACATAACTGGTTTTTCTAACCTCAAAGGGAGAGAAACAGCTACAGCAACCCCACACCTGGCAAAAGCATCCATGCTGGGAAACTCCAGGGTGGGAGAAAGCCTGTCAGAGGGCCAAGGATCTGAGGAGATAACTCAGTGAACAGAAAACCCAAATAAGAATAAAACAACTGAAAGGTAACTCAAACATACCAGTAGAAAAAGTGGAAATAGAAACATAATTTTCTTTGACATATGGATACTAGCTTGTCAAATAATTCAAAGAAGGTTAAGATCCAAGGAGTCTGGATCCAAAATGGCAGATACATTCAGAAACTCCTGTTGGCAGTGCACCTGTCACAGCCCTTCTGGAACACAATCCAGCTTTAGCAATTCACACTTTACATATGCCTATTCTTTCACGGAGTCATTTCTTTCCTGGGAGACTGTCATCTATCAGGGATTAGTATATGTCATGAGCTCAATTGTGTTCCCTTCCCAAAATTTATACATTCATGTTTTAACACTTAGTGCCTCAGAATGTGACTATATTTGAACATATAGTCTCTTCAAATGTAATCGAGGTTAAGTGAATTCATTGGGATGCATCCTAATTCAACATGACTGGGGCCCTCATCAAAAGAGGCAGTCAGGGAACAGAAAAGCACAAGAGAAGAACCTGTGGACACAGAGATAGAAGATGATCATCTGCAAGCCAAGGAGAGACCTCAGAGAAAACACCCAGCCCCCAGCTTGAGGTTGGATTTCTAGCCTCCAGAACTGTCAGAAACTCCATTTTTGTTGTTAAAGCACTTCAGCCTGTATTACTGCATTATGGAAGCCATAGCAAACTGTCATAGCCTATTAGGACACATGCAAGATGTTTCCTGAAGCATGAGTGAAATGGAAATAGAATTTATTAGGTCAGACTCCATCAGCATTAAAAGGCTAAATTACTGAGAAAAAGGCTCTCTCTTATGAAATATTATGAAGACATACGAGGGCACAGCTCCTGCCCTGAAGGGGCTATAGGGATGAGTTCTGTGAGATGACTAACGCATAGAGTAATGTAAGACTCTTTCTGTGTAACCTCCACTATTTGGATAAAACTCTTCTCTAGTAAGTGTACATTTTTAAATCTTAGAAAAGTGCTGGCAGGGAGGGCATTGAAGCTGCCTGCTGCAGGAGGTATCTGGGGTGGGTGGTTAAAACCATAAACATAGTAGCAATCTGCAAAGTGTTTTCTTTGATATTCCTACAAGTATATGACTGGCGACTGTGCACCTAAGTTGCTATTATGGACTAATAGATGCCAGATGCCTTTGGGAAGGGATTGTGGGACACTTAATTGAGAAAGCTCTAAAACATTTTCCAGGGAGTCCTCATATTTGGGTCTGGATCTTCGGCCTTCCCTGGTCTTTTGGGTCTCTTTGGAGACCCCACTGTGCCCCCTTTCACCCCAGACCAACTCTGCCCATGGTTGTTGGCATGGTGCATCTGCTTTTTGCCAAATGAGATAAAGTAGCTGAACTCATCAAACAGCTCCTCATGGATCTCCTCCATGGAGCTCTGCAAAGAGAGTGCCTTTAAGCCTGGCCAAGAGGTGTCAATGGCACATAAAATACACTAATAATAGCCGATGAGCTTTAAAAAAAAAAAAAAAAGCAAAAACACTCAAGTTTTAAAGTTTACAAACTTGTGTTGGGCCATGTTCCAAGCTGCCCTGGGCCACAGGTTGGACAAGCTTGTTGTACAGCATATGTCTCGCAAAGCCAAAAACCATTTATTATCTGGTCCCTCACAGGTAAAGTTTGCCATTCCCTGTTTTATTGCCCTCCATTGATTTGTGTGTCTATCCTTTTCACCAATACCACACAGGCTCTCACTGTAGCTTTAGAGTAAATCATGAATTCGGGTTGTTTTGGGTCTTTCAACTTGGTTCTTTCTTTTCAAATTTGTTGTAGCTGTTCCAGGTTCTTTACTTCTTCATATAAACTTTAGAATCAGCTTCTTAATTTCTACAAAAGTCTGCTGGGATTTTGACTGAGATTACATTGGATCTATAGATCAATTGTTTTAAAAATGCTATCTTAACAATATTCAGTCTTCCAATCCACAAACATTGCATATATATCTTTCTGTTTGTTTAAGTCTTCTTCAGTAAAAGCCGTTTTAAGATTTTTTTCAAAGTAACAAAAATACTGTAATTTCAAAAATCAGATTTCATTTTATCTCAGAACATAAGAAGAGGTAACAAAAAGATGTAAACCTGTTTGTAACGTTCCACATTTACACCTTCCAACTGACTGAGGTGCACTACATTTGTTCCCACTAAAATTCTCAGTTCTTGTCATTCTCGATCTCCTTTTTTCTCTATCTCAGCTATGTCCCTGATGCTGCATTCGCACCCAGAGCTTGTTCATTTCTGCAATGTTGAGCAGTACACACTCCATGGAATCACTGATGTCACCAGTTGTTTCTTCACTGCAAAGAAACAGAAAAGTCTTTACACAGTATTTACAGAACCAACTTACTACCATCCCTCTCCTTTGTGCATTTCCTACTTATCTCTGTGGTACACCAGTGCTTTATAAAAAAACCACTTTCGACTTCATGGGCTTAGTGTTAAATTTCAAAGGGAACAGACTCTAGGGAAGAAAGTACCTGGAAAGGACAGTATAAATTTAAAGCGCAAAGTACTTTCCCCAACTCCCTATCCTGGGCCAACTGGGCTTGCTCTTATGGCAACTTCCTTAATTCAAAAAGGCTAGAAGGATAGGCATGGAGGCTCATGTCTGTAATCCCAATGCTTTGGGAGACCAAGGCAGGAAGATCACTTTAGGCCGGGAGTTTAAAACCGGCCTGGGCAACATAATGAGACCCTATCCCTACAATCCAAAACCAAAAACAAAACGCTAAAAAAATTAACACTTAGGGTGTACTGCTAACTACATCATTTGACTGTTGAATATTTTGTTTTTAATTAGAATGTAAGCTTTGTGAGGGAAGAGACTATGGATTTCCTGCTTAATTTTTCTACATCTCCTAGGATGGAGACCTCAGCAGCTTTCAAAAATTTTTATTCATTGCCTAATTAAATGCTCAAAATGGACAGTCAAAACGTAATAAAGCAAATAACTTCATCAATATCTCTACATTGTTAAATTTTTTATCTTTTCTGTACTGTTTAAAAAAATTGATGCAGATATATTAAAAACCATTGAATTGTACACCTTAGAAATAAATGAAAATATTAAAAAGAAAAAACAAAATCTGTTGGGGTAAACTAAAAAAAGATTAAAGAGAGAAAATAAATGAATAAAGTTTTTTAAAAAGGAATGAAGTTATTTAATCTGGGGACCTGTCAAGTGAACAGCTCACCCCACTGAAGACCACAGTTGGCTGACCATCTGCCCCTGCTGTGGGATAAAAGTACAGTAGACTTTGATGCTAGAATACTGATTACACAAGAGACAGGAGTGTCTCTGAATGGCTTTTACTTTTTCTTTTCTGGAGTTAAAGTTAACTTGTAATAGATAATTCAAATCACTTATATTCCAAGGTAGCTAGCAGTCTATAAATTATAAAAATTGATAGACATTAAAGGAACAATTATGAAATCCAGCTGGCTCACACTTTATCATTTCATTGCAAATTCAATCTACAAATATAATCCCCTTTAAAAAGTTGTATTTTCAAAGAATATTTAATGTAGTGGAAAAATGCTCAATTACATTAAATTTAAAAAGCAGGTCCTAATAATCCAAAGATAAAATTGGCATGAGTACATTTTACATCATACCGCATATACTGAGGAGTTCTATATTACAAAGGAAATCTCTATACAAACGCTACCTAAATGGCTGACTGAGTGGAAGAATTATTCATACTTATTTTATTTCTGTACATGTTTCCACACTTGTATACATTCTACAATGAAATAAATATTGCAATAAAATCAAGAAAGAAAATCACTTATTGTGTTGGCTCTCCTTCATCAGGTAAGACATTTCTGGTACACTGAGGAAGGTAATTTCGAAGAAACAGACCCCTCAAGGGATGCTGCACACCACGGCACATTTCTACCAAATCTTTCAAAATGTCCTTCCTGGACTGAGGAAATGACGTGACATATACAACTCCAACTGTGATCAAAGGTAACTAGGAGAAATATGAAGAAACGCTGATTAGAAATAAAATATTCAAATCAAGAATTTTATTATTTCCAAATACATTGAACAAAACATTAAATAAACAAGACAGGAACCATGTTGTTTTCTCCTGCATGATAAGGAAAATATCTGATTTAAAATATATCCGCTGACTGACCTCTAAAAAACTATATATATACAAACACACACACACACACAAACACACATACACACACATACACACAGACATATACTGTATATATGCAAGATAGATATTACCTTTAAACATGTTAGGAAGACAATAATTGTCATATTAATTTTTCTAACAGTTAGGACATTGAACACAATAGCAAGCATATCCATTTTTTCTATTTCCAAAATTCCTCAAATATCTACAAAAAACATAAATCTAGTTACTCTAAAACAAATAAGAGAGTATGTACCAAAACATTAATCTCAATTTGTTAAGAAATTACCCTTAAAACATTTTTAAGCAGATAATCATAAAGGACATAACATAAAGTGGGAAATACAGACACAAAATTTATCCTATTTGTTATTACTTACAGCCTTGGGATAACGTTTCCAGCATACTGTACAAGTTCACAGAGATCTGCCCCTTTCTTCCTTTAGCAAATTCATCTGTCAGGCAGACCTCCAAGTAGTGCAGTTCATCAGAAATGGTCATATCTTTTAATTATGATTAAGGACTAAAAATAGAGATAAGTCAACCTAAGCAAAACTTTGAAACTTGTTGGAGTTATTATTAACTACTGGGCAGATATCTTAAGTTTTAGTCCTTTAAGAGAGGGTTCAAGTGAAGACAGAATTTTAGCTGGGCTTTTCTTACTTTAAAATAAGGGTTTTAAAGCAAGTGTGGTGAAGCAAAGCAGTAAATACAACCGTTACCTGTCAGACTGTGAATGGGTTTTGAAATGGCAAATGGTTAAATTCCTGTCCATTTGAGGCTGCTGCATAACAACATCTAAGCATTAAAGAGCCAACTGCGTCATAGCCTGAATATCCTCACGAAGGGTCTGAAAATTGAGATGCACCGACAACACACTTAAAGACGCTGAAGCATAGGAAAGGAGTACGCTCCGAGTGTTTTTTTCACGTAGCACATCTGCGTGGAGAAGGAGTGCCATGTGACTCAGATAATGAAGAATAAGGTAACTCCAGACAAACTTCATACAGAACAAACAAAATTGGCCTTATCAAGAAAAAGGTATGGTCCAAATATTTAGTCTTCAACATTCAAAAGGTACGAAGTTCACAGTAGCTCTTTGGTGATAACAGAGAAGTCCAGAGTTCAGTTCACCAAGCATATTAGAAGCATGTTTTAGAGCATCCATAAACTTGTTTTTGTCCTACAGAAATACCAAGAGAATAGATGAGAATGCTTAATTTAAATGAACATTCATCTTGGTTGTACAAACTCTTTACATCAAAGACTTGTTACATAGCTTTAAAAGTATACAGCACTTAAATGATTTTAACCAAATAAAAAAATAAACTTTAGACCATTTCACCGTGCCATTTCTACGAAAAAGAAAAAGATGCATGACTCTTAGTAAGACTTACATAGCTAGGACTGCAAGCTTCTTGTTAGAATGCCCATCTTTTCAATCTATAGAGACTGGGAAACTAGCTCCTTTCATCACATTTTACCTGCAATCAAGAGAACTGGCATACTGATTCAGGTGAAGCAAGATACTATCCTGACATGGCTTTGTCGTGGGTTAAAGACTCTTCAGAGCTGTCTGAAATGACTATCCATGTAAGTTGACTTTCCTCTTGCATTCTTCAAACCCTCACAATGCCCATATGTTCCACTTAACTCAGAAATGCAAGCAATTCCTTGAGATAGAGGAAACACTATCTATACACAGTAAGATAAAGAAGAAAGCAATAGCAAACCCATCTTCTCCATTCCAAGACATTTATTTTTCATTCCCAATTTGTTGGGAATGAAACAAATAAAAGATACGAGATCATATGTTTACACTTTAGAAAACATAGTGAGACATTTTACAAAGGTAACAGTATCTACACAGATTATCACTTACTTTATCTTTTAGAATATGAAAATATATAAATAAGTGTTAAGTATAATTTTTAAGCTAGCTTCTACAATAAAAATATCTCTTCAGGAAAAAAAGTTTTCAAGATATTTAGAAAAAAAGCTGAATAATTCAAATGCAAAGCATTTAAATCCATTCATTCAACAAATATTTACAGAATACCTATTATATGTTAAGCACTCCTCAGGTCTGAGCTATAGAATCAAGGAGGCTAGTAATTCTGGTCAGACACTGATGTGGTAATATTACAGTAATGCGTAAATAAAAGGAAGGGTCTCTTGCTCTTATGAGCATGTATTCTAGTAGGGAAGACAGACAATCCCAAACCATAAATATGCATGTGAGTAAACAGGGCTCTTTGTTGAAATTGCTCCACGCAGGGCTTGAGGAAGATGAGACTGAAGATACACGCTGGTGGACAGTGAAGATTAGATTTACCAGAAACAATGGTGCCACCTATCTCTAGAAAACACTGCACATGCTTCCTTAGGAACACACGAACTGCAACCGTGCCTCCCACATTTCCATTCTTACCAGGCATCTCTTCATTTGGAATGACTGGACCTTCACAGCCTGTATGGCTTCATCCAAGAGCTTCTCCTGCTCATCCTGAGGGGACTGCTGCATTGTCTGCTGAAAAATAAAAAATGCCACTGACGTCTCAAGCACATTCTTGTAGCAAATATGTTATTTCTATAGTTCTAGCCATAGTCCTTCTCCAAGACTGTCACAAAAGGATCAATCCAGCTCTATACCTCAGACCCATTTACCAATTATTAAGAGCTGCTGCACGCAGAGCCATGCCCCATCACTGAAGTTAACAGAGTAAGACTGACAAAGGAGAACAGTGTGTGTACAGAGAATTGCCTCTCTCTCAGAAACGGACTTGACGTTGTTGTAGTAGGCTGACATCAAAGAAACTTGCAGTGGTAGTTCATGGCTGTGTTCTGCTAACACACTCTGAATCCAGCCCAGACATAGCCATCTGACCAATCGAAATCTTGTGATAGGTATAGCCGAAATCAGTCTCTAAAGCCTCTCTTTTCCCCTAGACTACTTATCATTTGCATTTCAATCTATTCTTAGACAAACTAAGGAACTAGTTTATGAGATCACTGTCCATTAATATGCACCATTTACTATGACATTTATGTCCTCATTACTATAATTTATTCCCAAGTAAATGTCTTTTACTTTAGAGAGTCTTTGTGTGTTTGTTGTTTAGGCTTACACATATGGTGTCGTAAATGAGACCTGAAAAATTTGCTATGGGAAGGAATTGGTGATTCTCGGAGCACAGGTACGCAGTCCTCACTTTGCACCGCTGAGTGCTCTGCTCCTGTAAGTCACCTTTTCTGCCCTGGTGAGTCTTCCCTCAGGTTAAGGATCTGTTACTTTGATACAGGATTTTTGACATTGTTGGGATCTAGTTTGAATAAGGCTACTTTAATAAAAGACCGTCTATCCCCCCTAGGATAATAAAAGGGCTTTTGTCTATTCTGGTAAGTCCTTTCTGCTACAAAGACAAGTATCTTTCTGGATTGAGCCCCTTGTTTTGTGCCGAACTTACCTTCTGTCTGTGAAGCATTTATTTTCTGGCTTGCACACCTAGTTTAATATTTTGCTTGATTTACATATTTTTGCAAACATTTTAATTCTTTCCAAGTTCTTAAAATATATATGAGAACTTGCTCTATTTTTCTCCATAGACTTTTCATATTTTTTAATTAAAAATAAAAAAATTTATTTTTCTTTGCAATAAACTTCTGTCTCCAGAACACAATCAGACTCCGGTCCGCGGGACTGGCAGCCCAGCCCCCAGCCTTCAGGCCCTCCCAGACCTGAAGGTGGGTCCTTACTGGGGACCCTCCCCCTTCGGCCCTATAATCAATTGATTTGCCTCCCGCTGCCATTCATGGCTCGGCCCCAACCCCTGCTCTTCAATCGGAGCAGGCGACAGGAGCAGTGGGAGGCCAGGCACAGTAGCTGACACCCCCAAGCCTGCAGAGACAGAGATTCTTCCTGGTGTCCCCGAGGGTGCAGGCTGCAGAGACGCCCGGGTCCTGCATCTGAGCTGGCGGCCGGAGGCAGCTGCACCCGGGAGATCCCGCCCCGCCAACTCGGAAGGCACAGGGCTCCCGCTGGTTCCTGACTCCTGCCTGCTCTGTGAAAGGGGAAGCCCAGGTCTGCAGCCGCGGTCAGTCGCTGCAACTGCACCCGGGAGGGCGGATCTTGCCTGTTTCCGGCCGCCACCCAAGAGCACAGGGAGGCTCTGACCCACAGCCGCAGTTTGGGAGGGCGGGGCTCCTGGCTGATCCGTAGAGCAGGAGGCCTGGGTCTGTAGCTGCGGTTTGGATGGCTGCAGCGCACCGGGGAGTTCAGGTTCCAACTCAGAAGGGACGGGGCTCCCAGGGCTCCGTGTAGCGTGCAGCCCCCGCGGCGCCTCCCTGCTGCAGCCGGCGTGATGGCAGCAGCCACTGCCAATATCGGGAGACAGTAGCAGAGCTTGGATTTCTGCGTTTCTGGTATTCTTTGATGGCAATCACCACTCCTTAGTCTAAAGAAAAAGGTGGGGGCGGAGCCTGGGTCCTCTGCTCTCCTCTCAGTTTGTCCTTAGAGGAGCCACAGAGATCTTCTAGTCCCCACAGCCTTCACCCAGTGCAAAGGCTTTCCTCCGAACCTCTTCAAGATGGCTAGAAATGTTAGGAGCCTCATTTTGCTCCTACACTGGACGTGTGTGCAGCACCTTCCGCCTGTTGGTCCCAGCTGGGCTCCCTTCCTCACAAGCTGGAGTCTGCCAGCATGAATGAGAACAGGGAAGAGAATCCGCTGCCGTTCAAGATAGTCATTTTCTCTTTTAATGTAATCCCATGTTGACAGATTGTTGGCTTGACAAACGGAAGAAGAGACAGTGGCTTTGAATTTTTATTGCCTATTTTCTGATTCATTAATAAAATGAAAAGGATACAAAAAATGTGAAAGACATATGTAAATATTATTAAGAATAAGCAGTACTAAAACTATTGAGTTTGTTAACTGTGGAGATTAATATAAACAACCTGTTGGTAGTATGTTAATAAACTAAGAGGATTAAGTAATTTTTTAACATAGAGGCCACAAACACTAAGATAAGAATATTTATGAAGTAAAAAAAGAAACACATTTTAAATTTTTTGAAGCATAACCAAAATTTCTCATTGTTTCAAATGTCTCTTTAAAAAATTTTAAGGTTTAGATATTCTTTCAAATCTCTTTTAATTTTAAAAAGCCATGAAAGGTTTACATGGCCATTACATATACTGTTTAAAAAACTTTAAAATTAGGCCAATATGTTGTGGATTTGGATATAAAATTTGAATATAAGCATGCAAAATTACTGCAGATTATTTCTTTTTGCTTACCCGACCAGGACTGAGACTGTAGATACTTCATTTGGTGAATATAGAATATGCCAATAAGAAAACCAAGCCTTCTTAGCCAGGTTTGATGGCTGATGCCTGATATCCCAGCACTTTGGGAGGCTGAGTTGGGAAGATTTCTTGGAGCCCAGGAGTTCGAGACCAGCCTGGGCAAGATGGCAAAACCCCATGTCTACAAAATTTACAAAAAGCTGGACATGGTGGTGCATGCGTGTAGCCACAGCTACTCAGGAAACTGAGGTTGGAGGACCCTCGAGCCTGGGAAGTCCCAGCTGCAGTGAGCTATGTTCTCCCTCCTGCTCTCCAGCCTGGGCAATGGAATGAGCCTCTGTCTCAAAAAACCAAAAAATATTGTCATCTAAAACATCAAAGATTAAATGAGATGACTACATTCACTGAGAAAATTATTTTATGCCCTTGTAAATTTCTCATAAGTAAATTAACTTAGAAAAATATATTCTATCAGATGACATTTTGATGATTAGTGATGACAACATATCAGTACAAGAATAAATGATCCAAGTGGCTGGTGAGCTCATGAAAAGGTGCTCAACATTGTTTTCATTAGGAAATTGCAAAGCAAAATCACAATCAGATATCACTTGCAATTACTAGCATCCTCAAAGCATGTATTTAACTTATTCATCCTCCAGATTAGAAAATAAAGTGCAGCTTATGTTCAAAAAGTACAATTCATACAGAGCAAGGTTTAAAAGTTCTGTACTAAGTGTAACCTTTCAAAGGTTTGTGTTGATTAGTATGCATTCAGACACTGCCCACGCAGTGACTATAAAAACTTCATTTTTGTTTTCAAGTCTTCAGATGACAGATTGCACTAGAGTAGATGTGATCTTGCTTGCCTAAAGACAGCTGTGCTGGCCAGGGGCAGTGGCTCAGGCCTGTAATCCCAGCACTTTGGGAGGCTGAAGTGGGTGGATCAGCCTGGCCAACATAGTGAAACCCTGTCAATACTAAAAATACAAAAAATATAGCTAGGTGTGGTGGCATGCACCTGTAATCCCAGCTACTCAGGAAGCTGAGGGAAGAGAATCATTTGAACCCAGGAGGCGGAGGTTGCAGTGAGCCGAGACCTTGCCATTGCACTCCAGCCTGGGCAATGAGCGATACTTCGTCAAAAAAGAAAAAAAAAAAAAAGACAGCTGTGCTATGGTTTTGTGTTTTTTAATCTCAAAAGTTAAATGATTCCAGAGTGGTTTTGCTAAACAAGCTGAAGCACACACCTCATTCCATTAAAAGGTGAGAAAACAGTTCTGAGGGACAGCAGGCTTAAAAGGCCCAGGATCACTGTGTGAGGCCACAGGTTAGCTCTCCCAGTGGGACATATGGACTCCAGCGCTGAATCTTTAAAATTCTACTCCAGTCTTGGCCTTATCCCACCCACCAACCGGCCTCAAAAAAGTAAGAGAGGAAAATATGCCCTAAAGCATTTGCCTTTCCTCCAAAAGTCAGAGACCATGCAGAGAGTTGCCTTTGCAAGGCTACTCAGCCAGTTCCTCCCTGTTGGTGATGCCTGGAAAGCGATCTTTCTCAAATGCTCAGAGGAGCAAGGTGGTCTGGGATCAGGGGACAGCGGTTTGCTTTCTCCTGCCTTCTTGAGGGCTGTGTTTCCCAGGCCAGGGCCGAGGTTCCCGCTGGTGCTGCCTCATTCTGAAACCAGATCTGGACCCTGGGCTCCTGAATGCCCATCGCTTGGGCCAGCTATTCTCTGCTGGTGATGCCAGAGTACGAGTTCAGCTCAAAGCAGGCTCGCATGTCATCCCTTCGGGTCGCAGTCCAAAAGAGTCTCCTTCGCCTTCCTCCTCCTCGCTACCTCGGGGAGAGGGTTGTCAGAAGGTGTGGGGAGAGCCGTCGCGGAGAGACCTTGCCAGAATTTCACAGGACAGACACGGACAGAGGGAGGCCGGCCAGCTCCCTTGTGCTTCAGTCGGCCTCTGCACTGAACGCAGAATGAAAAACAGACAACCACCCGAATTTCGGCTCTTTGCTCTTCGGGGAATTGACTCATTCCTTGGGAGAAGGAATTCGTCACAATCGCTCAGGTCTAGCGATTCGGAGGGTCGGTGAGCCCCCGCGGGCCGACGCGGCTGTGGGCCAAGCACTTAGCCCGCATTGGTCGCCCAACATATTCCCGGAGTGCGGGGTCCTGTTGGTCCTGGAGGCAGAAGACCGCTTTTCTATCTGCCTCCCTTTCTCTATTTCTTGCTTGCTTTCTCCCTCTGTCCCTCCGTTCCTCCGTCCATTCCTACCCCACTCACGTTCTTTCTCCCTCCCTCCCTTTCTCCCTGACTTCGCTTTTCCCTCTTTTTCCTCCCTCCTCTCCTCCCTCCCTCCCTTCCAACCTCCCTCTGTCCAACCGTCCTATCCTCCCTCTATCCTTTTCTCCTTCGCTGCCTCGGTTCCTCTCCCCATCTCTGCCTGCCTTCACTCCAGTCTTGAAAGGGCAGCAGCCAGGTTTGTGCGAGGTCTGGGCTCCACATTTAGCTGCCAGGCACTCCTCAATGACGGCGAGGAGGCTGCCGGGGCACGGGTGGGCGAGTAACGTTGGAGCGGGGAGGCAGCGGAGGCGAGCCGCGGAAAAGACAGCCGAGCTGTCTGCTACCCGGTCCCAGTGTTTCGCAGGACCGAGTTTTCCCCTCACCCCACTGAAGAACGCGGGACGAAAAAGGAATGAGACCTCTGCCCTGGCGGATCCCAAAACCTAGCGAGCTGCCTGCGGTCCCGCGCATGCGCAGTAGACGGCCCACTTAGGTGTATTTGGGCGGTCTCTGAGATCCCCTGGATGCTCGGGAAAGGATGACAACTCTCCTCTGTGTGTAGTCCGTCACGGGACCCGGAACTCAAAGATTCTACACATGTCAGGTGAAAGAGAAGAGAAACCTCTCGCCTCTCCATACCGAGCCTGATGTTCACTCCCAAAGAGTCCATCGCTCTGCCCCACCCCACCCCAACCCCGGGTCCTAAATTTCCTGGGGCAGGGCCCGGTATTCTTCATCGCTTAGGAGTGGTTCCAGCGGAGTGAGCTTTTCCATGTACTTTAGCTCCCCCAGTGGCTCTGGATCTAGAAGAGATTATGCCTTTTGCTGAAACTCTGGAATCGACAAGAGCTCCTCTAACAGGCTGGTGGTGAGCTCAGCGCTCTGGCTGGTGGAGCGGTTGGGAGGGCGCCTGGATGGCTTGCATCTGCCCCTGCCACGCGGAGGCCTACGCAGGCACCAGCTGTGGAGGTGGAGGCGCCTTGGCTTTGGGTTCGTATGCCGCCCTGGCGACCTGGGACCCCTGGCCCCAGCCCCACCACGGACTCAGGTGGAACAGGGTGGGGCACAAGTACACCTCGCTTCTGTGACTCAGCTTAACCAGGCCCAAGCTGTCCCACTGAGCACGCCCCCAGCAGGCCGCCGTGCTGTGGGTCCTGGTCCTCCTGACATCTGGTCGGGTGCAGAGGCCACCGAGGAGTCTGACGGTGGGAGACCGCCGCTTCCATAGGAGCCAGGACATCGAATCCAAAAGACCCGAGTGCCAGGAGCAGGTGGGAGATTCCTTATGCCTGTGAAGCCTGGCTGGGCTGGAGCAGAGTGAAGGCCTTTGCTGCCTGGCTCAGGAAAGCTCTCCGTGGGAGAACCCAAGGCGGGCTGTTCATGTGGGGTGCGGGAAGTGGCCTTTCCCAGGCCCAGGTGTGGGAAGAGTGACATCCACCCAGGGGCGCATTGCACCAGCCGCCTGTGTGCGTGCGTCCCCTGCCACCCTGGCCTGGAAGCCAAATCTGAATCCTAGACTCCGGGAGGCCCGTCTCTCTGGCCAGTTCCTCCCTGGTGGCAATGCCTGGAAAGAGATGTTACTCAAAGACTCGGAGGAACACGGTGGTCTGAGATCAGTTGATGGCAGTCGCTTTCTCCTGCCTTCTTGAGGGTTGCGTTTCCCAGGCCAGGGCCGAGGTTCCCGTGGTGCTGCTTCAGCTGGCGTGATCACGTACCTGGACCCCTCAAGATTGAGACGTAGGAGACTGACTGACAGGGGCAGGTCCCAGTAGTGGGGTCCTCTGCTCAGTTTCCACCCCAGAGGGTCGGGCAGAACTGCTTTGGCAACAGCTGATGCAGACCGGGGCTCAGGCCCTGAGGGGCTGCCCCAGTCTGTGCCTCTCCATAGCCCCCACCAACGGTTCTGGGCCTCACGCAATGACCAGATGGGAAGAAGGGCCAGGCCTAGGCAGAACCCCTCTCCTACCCCTTCCCCAGATTGAAAAAGAAATAGGTCATTTCACATGTCATAACTTTGTATAAATATGTGTAAGAAATTTATTGAAAACCTAGATGAATTAGTAAGTTAATTAGATACAATCAGATGTAAGATCAACATACAAAATTAAATTGTACTATTGCATAAAATTGGTTATTCTAACAATTAAATGAAGACAAAATTTCCGTTGGTAAAAGCATCAAAAAGGAAGAAATACTCAGAAATAAATGTAACAAAATAAATGCAATGACTTTATGGTGAAAAATTATTCCAAAATGCCAAAAGTAATCAAACAACTGAGTATGTTGAGTGACATCAATATTCAAGAATAACAATACTTACTATTAACACCAAAATACTAAAAGCTGGTTCTATAGATTCAATGCAAATTCCCTAGTTTTTTCAATAAAAATTGTAAAGCTCTTCCTAAAATGAATGTGAATATGCAACCAAAATAAAATAAATGCAATTTCTTAAAAAAGAATAACAAAATTTAATGACTTGCCCCACCAATATCTTTTTATTTTTGCTTTTCAGCAACAGGGTCTTTCCTGTCACCTTGGCTGGAGTTCAGTGGCACAATCACAGCTCACTGCATCCTGGAACTCCTGGGCTCAAGCGATCTTCCCACCTCAGCCATAGGAGTAGCTGGGACAACAAGTGCATGCCACTCATCCTGCTAACACTGCTTTTTCTTGTAGAGATGGGATCTTGGTGTCTTGTCCAGGCTAGTCTCAAACTCCTGGGATCAAGCAATTATCCTGCCTCGGCCTCGCAAAATGCTTGGATTACAAGTGTGAGCCACCATGCCCACACAACCAATATCAATCTTTATCGCAGTGTTATAGTCTGGTACTAATATGAGTATAGATTCATATAGGCGAATAGAACAGAAGAGCAACTAATAAACATTAATTTATGGTAAACTGATTGTGTCACAGATGCCAAGAAATTGTAATAGGAAAATAAATGTCATTTCAAAAAGTTCTGTGGGGAAAACTAAATATTCACTTTGCAAAAGGATAAGGTGGACCCCTAACTCAAACCGCAGCTGCCCAAAACTACTCAAAAAGGATAATCTATCAAAATGTAAGAGGTAAAACACAAAATTCTTTGGAGAAATCATAGAGTTAATATTTGTATTCTTGGATTATATAGATATGTATAAGATATTACACCAAAGGCACAATTTTTTAAAAAACAGATGAATTATACTTTATTGAATTGGAAACTTTTGTTCTTAGTACATCAAAAAGAAGATGAAAAAATATGCTGCTTAATGGGAGGAAATATTTTAAATTGTATATGTGATTTGGGTATATTAGAGTTTATAAAGAATATTATATATATATATATAATCTCATATAAGGAATCTTAAAAACCAAACTCAGAGAAGCTAGTATGTAGAATATATAAAAAACTCTTATCAGTCAATAATGAAACAACTATTGACCAATTAAAAATGGACAAAATATTTGAATAGACGTTTTCCATAGAAGATACACAATTTACCAATTTACTCAATTTCATGAGTTGCTAAAATAATACAAGTCGAACCACAATTAATACTAATTGACACCCACTAGAATGGCTATACCAAAGATACAATGACAAATGTTAGAAAAGAAGTGGAGAATATGGAATTCACATGTGCTGCAAATAGGAATGTAAAATGTTGCGCCACCTTGAAAACAAAACAATACGAAATAAAAACGTGGCTATCCCGCAAAATGTTGCACATAAACTCACTATAGGACACAGAAATTCTAACCCAAAGTTAGTATGCAAAACGAGTGAAATTCCTATAATCATACAAAGACTCTTATATGAATGCTCATAACATGTGGTAATGTCCATGCAACAGAACGCTACTTGCCATCCAAGAGGAATGATGTAATGATGCAAGCCACAACAGAAATGAAACCCAAAAACATTAGGCTAAGTGAAAGAAACCAGACCCAAAAGACCACATAATTCATGATCCTGGCTATTAGAAGCTCTGAGAATAGGCTCATCTATAGAGACATAAAATTGATTGTTGTCTAGATCTGACACAGCAAAGGTGAATGCAAATAGGACGCATTTTCCTCTTAAAAGATACGAATATTCTAAATTTAGGTGGTAATTAAGCTCGCATGGCTCTATAAGCATTCTAAATAGCTTGGAGCTGTATTTAAAATATGTGATTATATTATATAAAATATACCTCAGTAAAACATTTTAAAAAATCAACATGTCAACATACATTAAGGTTGTTTTAGACTTTCAGAAACCCAAGTATCAGATTGTAAAAATGAAATCTATTTCTTGTCCACTTCAAAGCATGATAAAGAAAAGGGAGGCAGCAAGCTAACACGCAAAGGTTTGGTCACCGATGCAGGGGTATTAATGGGCAAGAACCATGTGATTCGTTTAACCAGGTCAGAGAAGCAAAGGAAATGATAGTCATTTATTGAAGACCACTCTGACTCGCAGAGTGTTAGGAACGTGAAAGCTGTACTCATAGGGCTGGGCATATTTCTTATCAAACACAGCTCAAAAGAGCCGTCTCACAGAAAGGTTATCACCTTTCTAGACTCTCCTCTCCGTAGGTGCCTGGAGTTTTACAGTTGTCTACCGCCAGTCCTAAAACTGCATCGTAATCATTCATTCGAAACCCAATGTAACACTCAAATCCAACACCAAACCCCACATTTCATGACTACCACATTCAATAATTTGCCTTTTTTCTTTCTTCAATTTTTGGCCAGCCCTCTGCATTCCCTCTGTTTGTAGCCCTACCTGGC